>NC_080782.1:212229190-212529190 GCF_028018385.1 Neofelis nebulosa
TTCTTTGTGGTTTTAAATGGAAAAATGGTTATCTTCTTAAATATTTGTAAAACTATAAACAAAGTGGCTTAAATACAGTATTAAGGCTATTCGTTGGCTCCTGAGGGTAAATGGATTATGGACTCAGAACAGCTATCACATTGTAAGTCGCAAATCCTGAGTTTTGGCTGCGGTTAAAATGTCCATTTGTGCTATTCACTAATTTCCCATATGAATAATGCATAGTAGGCTTTAGAAAATGAAAACAACGTTAATAATGGCAAGGGAGTGTCTGAATTCTGTCAGTCATCAAAAATCTTAATTATATCAGCACAGTACTCCATTATTACTGAAAAATATATCTGCTTCATCTATTTAGAATTTACAATAAATTAGTTTCTATTAATTAGTTATTATTTAGAAAATTATGTGTTCCACTCCAAATAGATAACATGAACTGTGCATTTACATTGGAAAAATAATCATTAAAATATTAAAGCAGTTCAATTCACTTAGTCAAACAGTCTGAGTTTTCTATCATGGTGAATGAATGTGGTATATGTGTGGCATATGGTATGCGGTTTCAGTATCAAATAGTTTACTATTAAACTAATATCATATTGGTTTTTTTTTTAATGCAACTAAAATTATTTGTCACCCTGGTTTTCTTCCCATACAGCCAGATTACAATCCTTGTATAGTTATATGGTTGAGGTGGATCAAAATAATTTTGTGTGTATAAACCCAATCCTGATCATGTTAGCTACTAATTAAATTAAATGTTCTGTTTAATTTAACCATTAGAGTGATGAAATACTTTTATCACTGATATTGTACCTATAAGATCTTTCTTTTTTTACATTCTTCAGCATAATATTTCTAAGTCTTCACATTAACAGTTAAAGAGCTATGAGCAATAATGAAATAGCTAATCACTATTGCAAAAGTGACATTGTGATATACTAAAATGTAATTATTGTATCTAGTATTCACTTGAGGATCTATTTTGTATCTAGTTTTCTGTGGTTTCTTTTATCTATATTCATTCTCTTTGGTCTTGATGGCTTCTTCATGATTCTTCTCTGTATGTCTCTCTCCTTTAACTCTGGGTGTACATTTTTCTTTTCATATATCTATTGTTATCCCTTGACCGTTCCCACAATCTATGTATACCTTTCCTTTGCTCATTCTCTGTCAATACTAGTTGTTAAATTTTATGCAAACAGCCAATGGATTAATAGAAAGAAATCTGTGGATACAATGACAATAATTAGGCCTATGGATTTTGAAGAAAAGGAGAGTAATCTAGCATAATCATCAATCATTTGCAATGTATAAATAACCCTGGCTTTTCTCCTGATGCCTTTTTTTTTCCCCAGTCACTTGCTGTATCCTAATAGACTAATAGCTGGTTATTCCAAAAATACTTGAACTCAGCATATCAAAATTGAAACACTTTACTTCTCCATCCTATTCTTTATTACCTATACGTTTCTCTGATATCATTATACATATCCAGATACACAACTTCAGAGAATTTGGACCACCTTTAACTACTTTTTTGCTTTACTACATTTAATGGTCACCAAGATTTTAATATATCCTTCTTTCCTCCATTCCAATGGCACTGCCTTAGCTACACCAGCTCATCACTTGATTAAATTATCACACTTACATTTTCAATGTTAATTGCCTCCAATGTCTATGACTTTTCAATTTAGTCTTTACTCTAGCGTTATCATTCTAAAGTTTAGATCTTTAGCAGATGGCAGGCTCTTCTAAGTGTTTTGCATGTGTTTATATGTTTTAACCTTCACAACATTTTACTTAACAAGTTGCTTGACATAAAAGACCTTTCCAATTAGGCCAAACAATATTTTAAATTACTCTTTTTTTTTTTTTTTAATTATTGAGATGTGGCTGATACATAATATTGTGTAAGTTTAAGGAGTACAATGGGTTGATTTGATATACTTATGTGGGGAATAAGCTTAGGAATTCCCTGAACTTGCACCTCTGGGTTAACAAGGCATAAAGAATTAGAAAGAACCAGGATGAACACACCAAAGATTGGGTAAATGAGATTAGGTATTCAGGGCAGAAATGCCTCCAATTTAGTACAATAGCAGAAAGCTGCTTTCACAGGAAGGAAACACAAAAACAGGAAAACAGGACTTTAGATCTCAACAGAGCTAGTTGCCCAGAGGAGGGCTAATTAGCAAAAGAAAGGTGACTTGTTGACCCTGAGGTAGCATGCTCTGTCTTTCTTGTCCCTTAGGCAAGTTTAGGCAAACAGAGGTGGCACCTCATGTCTGCTGTAAGCAACCTTCTGCCCAGCGCCAAAATTTTGTTTTGTATTGACTCAAACCCCCAACACCACATGTCTTCAAGACCCCCTTTCCCCCAAGCCCAGGAGTTAATGTTCATGGCCTCATTGTCTCTTTGTGCATGTCCATCATGCTTGTAAGCCTTCTCATCCTAATACAAAAGGAGCAAGGACCCTTACACAGGGCTCTTGTCTCCTTCCTCTCTTGCATTTTAATCCTGTGTCTGCTCTCTTGCTGGAAAAGAGAGAACTCCAGACCCAGAGTCTACGACACATTTATATATTGTAATATGATTAGCACCCTAGTGTTAGCTAACACCTCCCTCACATTATATAATTATCATCTTATTTTTATGGTGAGAACATTTAAGATTTAGTCTCATGGCAACTTTTGAGTATATTATAACAGAATGTTAACTATAAACACAATTCTGTACATTAGATCTCCAGAACTTATTCATCTTCTAACACAAGTGTGCACCCTTTAACCAACATCTCCCCATTCCCCACTCCCCACAACCATCACTAGCAACTACCATTCTATTCTGTTTCTATGAGTTGACCATTTCAATATTCCACATATAAGTGATATAATACAGTATTTGTCTTTCTCTGATTTATTTCATTTAGCATAATACCATCAAGTTCCATGTGGTTGCAAATGGCAGAATTTCCTTTTTTCCCATAGCTGAATAATATCTCATTGTATTTACATATATACAATGTGTACTTTATCCACTCATCTGTGACAAACACTTGGGTTGTTTTCATATCATGGCTATTGTGAATAATGCAATAATAAATATAAGAACAAAGATACATTTTCGATATCTTGTTTTTATTTCTTTTGGATATATACCCAGAAGTGGGATTGCTGGATCATATGGTAGTTCTATTTTTAATTTTTTGAGAAATCTTCACACTGTTTTCCACATTAACTATGCCAATTTACATTCCTACTAACAGTGCACAAAGGTTCCCTTTTCTCCACATCCTCACGAACACTTGTTATCTCTTGTCTTTTTTATTTTTCTGACTTCTAAATAGGATTGTTTGGGTTCTTTTCATTTTGTTTTGTTTTTAAGTTTTTGAGTTCTTTATATATTTTAGATATTAATCATTATCAGATACATGGTTTGCAAATATTTCCTCCTGTTCCATAGGTTGCCTTTTCATCTTGTTGATTGTTTCTTTGGCTGAGTAGGGTTTCTTAGTTTAATGTAGTTCATTGGTTTATTTTTTGCTTTTGTTGCTTGTGCTTTCTCTGTCATATCCAAAAAAATTGTTACCAAGACCAATGCCATGAAGCTTTTTCCCTAAGAGTTTTATGGTTTCAGATCTTATGCTTAAGCCTTTAATCAATTTCAAGTTAATTTTTGTGATTGGTATAAAATAAAGGTCCAATTTAATTTTTCTGTATGTGGTTATCTAGTTTTCCCAATACTATTTATTGAAGATACTGTTCTTTTCCCCATTATTATTCTTGGCTCTCTTGTCAAATATTGGTGACTATATACAACGGTTTATTTTTGGGCTCTTCATTCTGTTCCATTGGTCTATTTGTATATTTTATGCCAGTACCATACTGTTTTGACTACTATAGCTTTGTAGTGTAGTTCAGGAAAATATGGAAATATGGAAGTCAGGAAATATGATGTCACTAGCTTTGTTTTTCTTTCTCAAAACTTTTTTTTGTCCATTCAGGGTCTTTTGTGGTTCCATACAAATTTTAGGATTATTTTTTATTTCTGTGAAAAATTCCATTTAAATTCTGATAGTTACTACACTGATCTGTTTGGGTAGTATGGATATTTTAACAATATTAATTTTTCCAATCCATTTACATGGGATATCTTTGCATTTGTTAGTATCTCCTTCAATTTGTTTCATCAGAATCTTCTGGTTTTCATTGTATAGATCTTTTACTCCCTTGGCTAAATTTATTTATATGTATTCTACTGTTTTTCATATTATTATAAATGGAACTGGTTTTTAAATTTCCCTTTCCAATTGTTTGTTGTTAGTGTATAGAAATGCAATGGCAAATAAAAACATTGGGTCATTAATTAAAAGCCTCCCAACAAGGAAAAACCCAGACCAGATGGTTTTACTAGTAAATTCTACCAAACCTTTAAAGAAGAGCTAATGCCAATTCTTCTCAAGCTCTTTCAAAATGTAAGGGTAGGGAAAATTCCAAAACTCATTTTATGAGGCTAGAATTACCCTGATACCAGGTTAGATAAGGACACTGGAAGAAAAGAAGCTACAGACCAAGATCCTTGATCAATATAGATGCAAAAATTCCTTTTTTAAAGTAATTTCACTAAAAAACTTTTTCAGGGGCGCCTGGGTGGCGCAGTCGGTTAAGCGTCTGACTTCAGCCAGGTCACGATCTCACGGTCCGTGAGTTCGAGCCCCGCGTCGGGCTCTGGGCTGATGGCTCGGAGCCTGGAGCCTGTTTCCGATTCTGTGTCTCCCTCTCTCTCTGCCCCTCCCCCGTTCATGCTCTGTCTCTCTCTGTCCCAAAAATAAATTTAAAAAAACGTTGAAAAAAAAATTAAAAAAAAAAAACAAACAAAAAAAACCTTTTTCATTGTATTTATTTTAGAGGGATAGAGAAAGAGAGCACACCTGGGAGAGAGGGGCAGAAGGGGGGAGGGAGAGAGAGAGAGAGAGAGAGAGAGAGAGAGAATCTCATGCAGGCCCCACACTCAGTGTGGAGCCTGACACGTAGCTGATCCCATGATACTGGGATCATGACCTGTGCCAAATTCAAGAGTTGGACACATAAGCCATGGAGCCACCTAGGCACCCCTAGATGTAAAAATCTTAACACAGTATTAGAAAACCTAATTAAACAGTGTATTAAAAGAATCATATGCCATGATCAAGTAAGATTAATACCTGGGATGCAAGGATGGCCCAAGATACACAAGTCAATACATGAGATATACCACATTAAAAGGATAAAAGATAAAAATCATATTATCTTCATAGATGCAAAAAAAAAAAAAGCATTTGACAAATACAAAATTTATTCATAATAAAACCTTCAACAACTTGGTTATAGAAGAAACATACCTCAACATAATAAACACCATATGTGAAAAACCCACAGCTAGTATCAAAATGGTGAAACATTGAAAGATTTTCCTCTAAGATAAGGAACAAGACAAGGGTACCCAGTCTCACCACTTTTATTCAACAAAGACTTGAAGTCCTAGGTGGAACAATTAAACAAGATAAAGAAATAAAAGTCATCTAAATCAGAAAGGAAGAAGTAAAATTGTCTCTGTTTGCAGTTGACATGATTTTATATACAGAGTCTTAAAGACTCAACCAAAAAATTAATTATCAAATTATCAAATTGGAATTAATCATCAAATTCAGTAAAGTTGCAGGATATAAAATCAACATCCAGTGATTCTTAAGTGCTCAACTTAGCATATAGCAAGCCCCTAATAAATTCATGTTCAGATGATAATCATTTTGGATTTATGCTGATGGCAATCCAGATATCTGTGATATAGTTTTGTTGCAGAACACTTTCATTTTTGTCTATAGAAATTTTTGTAATTTTTGCTCTATTAAAGGGTTACCATACATTCAGAAGAAGTAAAAAAATATATAATTGTGAAATTTTCTTACAATAAACTCTTAAATTTTGTAAGATGAAGTGTTTTAAATTATGCTAACTTCAGAGACTTTAAAAATATTATATAGTATTGATTATTTCACCATTTTATTTCAGACATATAGCCAACCATGATTGCTGTGATGTTATTTCATCCAATGAGATATTTCTGAAATTATGGTGTTTTATATGTACATTAATGATTTTTGGCATCTTTATCTATGTGGATTTATATATTAATACTTTTTGAATCAACACATTTTTTGGTCAGATAAATTTGTTTTAAGTGTAAACCTGTTTATTATCATAAATAGTAAACGAGTATAATTTTATTATAAAAATATTTATATATGTAATATATAATTTTTATATATACTTACATACAAACATTATATACATATGAGCATTTACATATACATGTATATAATGTATAGGAATAGCTTGGTTTAGAAAAATTCTCTTATATTAACAATGATACATTCTAGACAGAAATTTAAAAATAAAACAACCATTTGAAAACATTGAAAAGTGACAAAATGCATGTAGATACTATAGGAAATTTGGCCCATGAAATAGGACTCACACTGGGTAAGATTAAATTTTCTATGAAGATAATTTCTTGTTTATCCAGAGCTGGGTGCTTAGAATTAAAAATTGGGCTATGGACTTGAATAGAAATTTCTACAAAGAAGGCATGCAAATGACCAACAGATATTTTAAAAGATGCTCAATGTCACTTACCGTCTTCAGAGAAATGTAACTCAAAACCACACTGAGAAATCATTTCACCCTTTTCAGGATGGCTATTATTAAAAAAAAAAAAGTATGATAAGTGTTGGCAAAGATGTGGAGAAATTGGAGCCCTTGCACACTGTTGGTGGAAATGCAAAATGACACAGCCATTGTGGAAAACAGTCCAAAGTTTTTTTCAATAAATTAAAAATATAACTGCTGTATTACTCAGCCATTCCACTTCTGGGTATTTATCCAAATAACTGAAATTAGGATCCGAAGAGATATTAGTTCTTCCATGTTCATTTCAGCACCATTTACAATAACCAATATATGGAAACAAGCAAAATGTCCATCAATAGATAAACAGTTAAAGAAAATGTGGTTTTATATTATATTCATAATGAAATATTATTCAGCCATTGAAAAGAAGGAAATTCTGCAATAAGCAACAACATGGGTGAACCTTGAAGATATTATATAAATGAAATAAGTCAGTCACAAAAAGACAAATACTGCATGCTTTCAGTTACATGAATTTTCTAAAGTTGTCAAATTCATAGAATCAAAGAGTGGAATCCTGGTGACTGCCAGGAGCTGAGGGAAAGGAGAAATGGGTATCTACTAATGAACAGGCATAAAGTTTCACTTAAGAAAAATGAATAACTTCCAAAGATCTGTACAACATTGTATCTATGGTCAAAAATAATATATTGCACTCAATTTCTTAAGAGGGTATGTTTTATATTAAGTGCTTTTACTATAATAAAATTAAAAAATGAAAGTAAATTGCCAGAATGGAAGAAAAGAAATTCAGTCCATCAATATGTACTTTATTATTGAAGCACTTTATTAGAACGTGGCATGAAGAAACTTTCTGGGATGATGAAAGCATTCCATATGTAGGTAGAAGTGATGAATATACTTTATAAAGTCTACAAACTTTACTTTTAATATCTGTACATTCATTCTCTGTAAATTCTGCCTCAAATAACATCTGTGTGTGTATATATATATTTATTTATATTATATAACTATCTCTGTATGTGCAAAGAGGTGTATATATTATATATATGTTATATTTTTATACATAGGTGTAGATATACATGTAAATACAGATATATGTGAGTATAAATGCACTGCAAGGGCCTTCATTACCAATGTTCTTTCTTTCTTTTTTTTTAACCAATGTTCTTTATATGAATGTGTACATATGTGTGTATGTATGGTAGTGAAGTGGAATACAAATGTATGATGATGATCAAGACATTTATCCATAATCTTGACTGTGTAAGAACTTGGGTAATGATACTACCAGAGTACAAAGTTCATATACAGACCTCATGACAAAGACTGCATATCTCTGGGGATTTTGAACTTGGAATTAAGTCATTGAGTGAGACTTTGAATTCTACTCCTTGGAATAGGTAAATATGGTCTAGGAGTGAGAGGAAGTAAAAAGTTACCTGATGGACAGAAGAACAGACTGACAGAAACAGTACTGTCCAGTCACCAAATCTCTTTCCCTTTTTCTCTTGTGCATGCCATTAGAAAACAGTTCCCAGCAATTTTATTTTTAATTAGCTGGGGCCACATGGCTGAGATCTAACCAACGGAATATGCAGAGCCCTAATATTTCCCTGTGGCTCTCTATATTTTGTAGCTTATCTTACTAGATGCAGATAATCTATTATAGATTCTGAGGCACAAGAAATGGCAAAGCCATACAATGGAAAAACTGTGAGCTTGGGGCACCTGGGTGGCTTAGTTGGTTAAGCATTTGACTCTTGATTTTGGCTCAGATCTTGCAGTTCGCGGGTTTTGGCCCCACATCGGGCTCTGCGCTGGTAGTGTGGAGCCTGCTTGGGATTCCCTCTCTCCCTCTCTCTCTTCTCCTGCCCTGCTCACTCTTGCTGTCTCTTTCTCAAAATAATTAAACTTTAAACAAACAAAAATTGTGAGTCTCTGAATGAATGACTGGTTGAATTGGTTATTCCAGTGATTTCTATGATCTACAGTAGACTATGAAGTCAATGAAAAATAGACATTTATTATTCATTTTGGAAGTTTATATACCAGTAACTATAAAAAAAGTAACTGATTTTATATTTTAGTTTTATCTTTGCCTTTTATTAGGATTCATATGTTCCTAATAGAAGATACAATTCCTTGTTAAAAATTTTCTAGACTTTCAGGCATGAGAGAAAAAACATTATAATAAAAGTTATATACAAACATATATTTTTGGCTATATTTATATGTATATATAGTGGACCACATACATACATTATATCTGTAAACTCTGTATAGTTATGTTAAGATAAATATACTCATATATAATTTGTATTGTGCTCTTCATTGAAACAAATTAATATCAATTATTTATATATTGTGATATATATTTATATATTTATTTATTTCTCATAGATAATACTATCACATTTCTCTTATAAAATCAACATTTTACATATAAATCAATACTACCTGAAAAATCAAATAAATATTTGTTTTATGTTGAACAACAAATAGGGGGTCTATCACGGTGAATTTCCCATGGAAGACTGCGTCTTAGTGTCTATGTACAAACTTAGTCTATTTTTCTCAAATTTAAATGTATAAACTCTTACCAATTCCCCATACTCCAATTTCTATTATGTAAAAAATTCATCAAAAAGAGGTTTTACTACCACCACCATCACCATACAATTTCTAAGACATCAGTTTTCTTACTGCCCTGATGTTTTACATCAAAACTAAACTGAATTACTAATGCATGTTAACTATCATACTCTTCTGAGTTTATGAAACCACTTAGTGTCATCTCTATGGGAGCCCCAAGAATCCAAAGAAATTATAGGCATCCTACTTAGTGCCCTATGTAGTGACAGATAATTTTTTAATTAAAGAAGACTCTAATATGACAACCTTACATTGCCACTCAAGTGGAAATGTATTCTCAGATAATATATGGAAGCTCCTTTGGGGCAAAGCATCAACCACAAAATTGCCTCTGTATCATCCTATGACTGCAGTCATGTGTGGGGTTATGGAATTTACTACCAGACACATGCGGCTATGAATGTTCCTTTGGTCATGGAAAGAAAATTATCTTGCAGTATGGTAAAAGTCTTAGGAGAAATAGGTATTGTGCCAGAGGTTTGATAAAGGTAGCAAAGTGGGAGCACCTGGGTGGCTCAGTCTGTTAAGCATCTGACTTCAACTCAGGTCATAATCTCATGGTTTCAGGAGTTCGAGCCCCACATCGGGCTCTGTGCACTAACCTTGCAGAGCCTGCTTGGGATTCTCTCTCTCTCTATTTCTCTGCCCCTCCCCCACTCATGCTTTCTCTGTCTCTCTCAAAATAAATAAATAATAAAATAATAATAATTTTAAAAAGGTAGCAAAGTGGTATCCTTGGTTCATTCTGTGAAAAAGCTCTTAGCCTTCTGAGACTCCTACCAATGCATTTTAATGAAAACTTCAGGGAACGTGTCGTATACACCACCTTCTACCATCATGGCAAATAATGAAGTGTGTGAGTAGCCAAAATATCCATGTAACTGAAAAGAAAATGAGCACAAAATCCTAAAATTTCCATTTTAATTAGTTTTCTTGTATCATGCTGTTTGAAATATAGTGACCAAATTAGCTGATTTTGTTATCATATTCTAGCATGTATAAGAGGCCAACAACTGGAAGTATTTCAGAAAATTAAAGAAGAAAAATTTTATGTGTGAATATATATACAACTTATATTTGCTGTTGCCATGAGCTACAGCCAGTGAGATTCAGTCTGTGGTTGATTCTGACACAGTTTATGATAATAAAGTCTATGTTCCATTTCAAGCAGGAAAAAGCCAGTTCATGTAGATACTGGTCTCCAACAAAAATGCATAAATAAAGCTCTAGATTAAAGGAAAATACAATATTGGAATAAAAAAAGAGTATTTTCCACTGTCCATTTCAAAGGTGTTGGATTAATCTCAGGAAAATAATGAAGAAAACATAAGCATAGACTTTCATCAAAGTATTCTACAACTGTGGGGTCAGCATGGATAGCTAGAGTCAATTATTTTTAGGACGGAAAAGATATCAGATAATTAAAGAAAACAAAAAGAGATACATTTCAAATCAATTTTTAAAAATATCTTTCAAGTCCAAAATAGCTGTAAGAACAATAACATTTGTCTTTGTCCTACTCTTCCTCATTGCCTTTAACAGATTTCCTAACAGAAGAGTTAATTTTTTTTTCCAATTAAATGTTATGCTGAAGGACACCAGGTACATCCCATCACCCTTACCTTTACCCTAACCCTAACTCTAATACTAGCTATCCCTAACCTTAACACTAACCCTAATCTTAGAATTAAGAATGTGGGTTCCTGAATACACTATAAGGAGAGCAGAGAAACAGCCTGGCTATTATCGAGAAGAACCCAAACATATACAACTGGTAGTGTTTCTGAAAATGGACGTGAAGGCACAGATAAAAACAAAAGGAACAATTGAATATCTATTTTAAGAGTATTTAAAGCTTCAAATTGCCTTCTTGCCTCAGCTTGATTGATGGCCGTCATGACTATTCTCATATATATATATATATATATATATATATATATATATATACCTATACCTATATATATGTATATCAGGATATATGTGGTATATATGTATATCAGGATACATATATATAAGTATATATGAATATCCTGATATACATATATATAGGTATATATATATATATACACACACACACACCTTATGTATGTGTGGAATATTACTCAGCCATAAAAAATATTGCAATCTTACCATTTGCAAAGACATGGATAGAGCTAGATAGTAAGTATTAAGCAAAAAAAGTCAGAGAAAGACAAACACTATGATTTCACTCATATGTGGCATTTAAAAGACAAAACAAACAAGCAAAGGGGAAAAAATAAAGAAGGAGGGAGGCAAACCAAGAAACAGACTCTTAACTATACAGAACAAATTGATAATTACCAGAAGGGAGGTCTGTGTGGGGAGGAGTTAAATAGGTCATGGGGATAAGAAGTGCACTTGTGATAAGCACCAGGTAATGTCCGGAAGTGTTGAATCACTATATTGTACACGTGAAACCAACATTACACTGTATATTAACTAACTAGAGTTTAAATAAAAACACTAAAAAAAAAAAAAAAAACTGCTATGCTGAGAAGTATTGAGATAGTTAAAGAAAAGAAATTGCAATTCACATTAAAAAAGTCGTTGTTCCTGAGTAATACTGCTTAAGTGAAAAGCACCACCTGAAATAAACCATAGGATTTGTTAAAAATCAGGGTACTTGGTTTTAATAGTCTATTCCTCCTAATCATCTCCAATTCAGAAAACTTCTAATTATTTTTTACACATACTGAACTATAGAAGATTACCTTCCCAGGTGCCTGGGTAGCTCAGTCGGTTAAGGGTACGATTTCAGCTCGGGTCATGATCTCACAGTTTGTGAGTTCGAGCCCTGCATTGAGCTCTGTGCTGACAGCTCAGAGCCTGAGGTGAGGCCTGCTTCAGATTCTGTTTCCCTCTCTCTCTGCCCCTCCCCCACTCATGCTCTGTCTCTCTCTCTCTCTCAAAAATAAACAAACATTAAAAAATTTATAATAAAAAATAAAAAAGATTACCTCCCAAACATATATTCTTAAGAAAACAGCCTATGCAAAAACATAAAAATATGAAATATGGTAAAGTAATATGTTGGCCTTGTGACCTATATAAATATTTCAGATGAAGGGGAAATTATATTGGGATCCACGCTTCAGCACAGTGGCATACACCAGACTTAAATCATTTCCCAAACATTTTCTTACCATTCAGATTAAATCCAGAGTATGCTAGAAACTACATCACCCTGTATGCCACCCTGGCAGACTAAAGTGAAAAAACAGGTGACGTACTCAGATAAATGTGGCCCAGGAGGCTCTTTTAAATGAGAAAAAAGTTGGGTATTTGGTCTGTATTATCCAAGAGACTGCAGATATCAATCAATCCCGCGGAAGAATTGTACCATTCTCCTCCTGTCTAGGACAAGCTAGCTGTAAGTGCTACAACTGGCCTGGGACTTGCTGCTTTTTGGCTCAAAAGCTGGTAGAAAGTTTGAGCTTTTTCACACAGAGCCAAAAAAATCGATATGAACTACACAGCATAACTGCATAATATGTAAGACAGGGAATTAATAACTCACATACTCAACAGCTCTCGGTGATCCTCATTTCTGTCACTTGACGACCATCCAGGGCCTAACTTGAACATGAAAATGATAGTGAAAATGGTTCACAGTGGAGATCCCCTGATGCCAAGCACACAACATTTAGCACCACTCTTAACGTGTTTCTCTTTCTTTTTTTCTTTTTTTTTTTTTTTCCTTTCTGCTCCTCTTCCTCCTCCTCTTTCCAATTTTGGGTTAGGTGGAGGTACTCTCCGAAAGTATGAGTTTAAATTTAGGGAGCACATTAATAAAATGAACAAATCTAAGTCAAAGGAAAACATCACTATTATTTTAATAGATTATAAAATTACATTGCACAAAATTTTTCATGCATTCTCACATTAAAAAATAAAGTAAATCTGAAGTGGGAGAAAAAAAATGTGTGTAAGGCAGTGCAACATCAGATTTTCACAGCAACATGTAATTTTATATGAAAGAGATAAATGCTGGTGGCATTCCTAGCATGCACAGTATATTTTGCCCCATTACATATTCATGATTTCAAAGTTAGCTGTTTGACAAGGTAATGAGTCCATAATAGGCAATCTCTTTCTTTTCTTGAAACCACTATTTCAAGTCTCCACTGTTCTCCTTGAGATTACTTCTATTCAACATTTCCTACCCACTCTAAGCAGATGGCACTGCCTTTTTCTTTATAAAGGAAATAAGAGCTTCTTTGTGGGAATTCTCTCCACTTCTGTCTTAATCTGCATGTAAACCCATAATCCCATTTTGTTTTATCTTCTGTGAATAATCTCACATCTGCATTCTTTCCAGGAATCTTGTTCCACCGACACCTCCTTCATATCATAAACCAATCACTCTTTTATCTTCCCCCTACTTAAAAGCATTCTGTCATTCCCCTTCTCTTTATACTAAATCTCTCACTATCTATGTGACTCACTTCTTTCATTTATACCCAAGCTCCTCAAAAGAAGAGCTGATAATTAATTATCATATTTTCCCACCTTTTCTAAGCACTTAAATCTGATTTCTACATTGATTGGTGGATTGAATTTTTAAATATTTATTTTTAATTTTTTAATGTATATTTATTTAGAGAGAGAGAGAGAGAGAAACAGAGTGCAAGTGGGGGAAGGACAGAGAGAGGGAGACAGAATCTGAAGCAAGCTCTAGTTAGTCTCTGAGCCATCAGCACGGAGTTCACAATGCAGAGCTTGAACTCACAAACAGGATTATGACCTGAGGCGAAATCAGATGCCTAATCAATTGAGCCACCCAGGCGCTCCTATTTATTTATTTTTGAGACAGAGAGTGAGAGCAAGAGTAAGGGGCGGGGATTGGAGCGCAGAGAGAGAGGGAGACAGAGAATCCCAAAAGGACTCCTCTAAGTCAGCACAAAGTGGGACTCGGGGTTCAAACTCACAAACCCTGAGATCATGACCTGAGCCGAAATCAAGATTCAGAAGCTTAACCAAGTGAACCACCCAGGCATCCTTGATTTCTAGATTTATACCTGAAAGAGCTTCTATCACGGTTGGCAGTGATATGGTAGTGCCGAAATTAATACGGTATTTTAGTTCATTCAACTGGACCATCTCTTTTTCTTGACCCTTAGGACATCACTTCTTTGTTGTATTTTCAATGCTTTTGCCTGACAAAGTGCCTGGCATCTAAATATTTGTGTTTTATTGCAGAGAGTGGAAGTGAAAGTGTCAGAGTAGACAACGTCCTGAATCTCTAGACACTAAGCTCTGCTAGGCTTTCACTGAAGATAATGGTAACAATATTTATTTCCAGGGCTACCTGGAAACCCTTCTCAGTGTAACAATATTTCAAGACCCACCAATTAAAAACCTGCATTTATACATCCTCCCTGCTGAATCCCATCCATGCTTATTGCTTTAATGACAATCTACAGCTATGACACCAATAATCACTCTCTCTTTCTTGACTCCAGATATACATATGATTTGTTTACTCTGTATTCCTCTGCACTTCAATGGGCTCCACCCATTCCCTCAAGCAAGAAATGTGGAAGTAACTTTTAGTTACTTTTAGTGATTTTTAGTGATTTTTCTCCTCTACATCTATATCCCCATTTTCAAATTGGCCAGCAAATCTAGTTGATATTCTCTCTTTTATATTTTACTTTTCTCTTTATCGTCACTACTATTGATCACCAACCATCAGCACCACACACCCACACTTCATATTTTTATACCAAAAAGTCATATTTTATACCAAAAGTCTATTAGTTACTAATATTCACTAGTACTGCCACCATCAAATACAATTTTTACATTTCTGTCTGCATAATATTCCTCAATGCCAATCTTATGACATATGCCTGATTAAAATCCTCAATGGCTCCCTATTCTGAACTGTAACTTTTTTTTTGCATGTACTGTATACCTATTTTTAACATATTTTCCCTATAATACGCTTGAAGAATATCATCTGACTCTGTGTAAAAAGAGAAATATGTTTTTCTCATTTTTCTTTACCTCTTTGTTATCATCATGAAAATTTGGAAATGGTTGTTATACATAAACAATGAATTAAATGCATAGGGAATTCTTTTATAAGTGTGTATTTCTTCACAAAACCACATTAACTTTCATTTAACATTGTAAAGAAAAATACTGAGCCCAAATTGATTTTCTTAAATTATTTGTAACATGTTTTATCTAGATGCTTAAAATTTTAAATCTTCAAATTGAAAATTTGATTCCTTTCATGGCATATGTGGTCTGATTTTTTGTTTTTGTTTTTGCTTAACTGTAGTACACAATTTGTGTCTAGATTGTCAAGACACCTGTTTTTAACTCAATAAAAAAAATATGTTTATATATTTTTGAGAGAAAGAGACAGAGACAGAGCATGAGCAGGGGAGGGGCAGAGAGAGGGAGACACAGAATCTGAAGCAGGCTCCAGGCTCTGAGATGTCAGCACAGAGCCCAATCGGGGCTCAAACTCAACAAGCCTTGAAATCATGACCTGAGCCAAAGTGGGACGCTTAACAGACTGAGCCACCCAGGAGCCCCTTAAATTATGTCTTTGATACTTGTTTCCTTTGTAGTTTTTGTTTCTTCTTGAAGTAAATTTTATTTTAGTTTTCTCTTTCTTCCATATATATTCTCTGTACTTATTTTCATCATTTTCTGCATTACAGTACTCTAGTTTGATTTATTTATGATCAGTGTTCAATTTCCTATTTTCACTTCTGTTCTTATTTCTTCCAGTGTGGTATTAACTCTGCCACTGGATTTTTCGCTAATTTGCAATTCTTTATTTAGTTCAACCTTTTAATCTAACATTTTATCTTTGAAATGCATCCGTTCTGTATTTGTGTTTCACTTGTTTTATGTCTTAGTAATCACTTCTCTCTTTGTAGCAGCACTTTAATACACAATGCATGTCTTCTTGTTTTCAATTGTATATATGAGACACCTTTATAAAATTTCATTTTGCAACTTGCAAAATTATTTTTACAAATATGCCACCTCTTATGTCTTCAGCACATAAAAACTTCATTTCTTCTTTCTGCAATATTTTTCTTCAATGTCGTTTTATTTTTTATCACTTTAATAATTCTTAGATGATTGAAACTCCATTTAGTTGACTTTTGCCAAGACAATCTGTTTTTTTATAAACTAGTGCCATTACTCTCACTTCCTCAATGAGGAATTGCTTCCACTCTGCCCAGTTAACACTGTGTACGAGGAATAAAACCAATAATTATATAAGTTGAATATAAACTTTCTCTCATTATTTTTTGACATGCAGAATTAATGGACAACATGACAATTCAATCTTGGATTTTTGATGATATCATCAATTGGCTCTTTGTCTATCAGGCCAATCTTTTATTTAATTTGAGCTTCTGAAATGGACATATACAGAGAATAATAAATCATAGATTTATTCAATATCAATGCCACCTATGGTTGAGCATTTTTGGCACCATATCTACTTATGTCTCTTTCTACCTAAGTCATTATTTTACTGAGTGGAATGCACTCACAAAATATCTGAAAAATCATGTTATGTGTCTTTTATAGGATACACAATTATCTTCAAATTTTTTTTAAATGTTTATTTATATTTTGAGACAGACAGAGAGAGAGACAGAGACAGAGACAGAGACAGAGCACAAGCTGGAAAGGGTCAGAAAGAGACACAGTATCTGAAGCAGGCTTCAGGCTCCGAGCTGTTAGCACAGAGCCTGACACGGGGCTCAAACTCACAAGCTGTAGTCAGATGCTTAACCGACTGAGCCACCCCGGCGCCCTGTATGCATTATTATCTTAAAGTACATCTTTTTCTTTGTTTTCATAGATACTGTGGTAGAATATTGGGAAATGCTGTATCAAGAATGCCAATCAAACTCACTTTTTTTCTTCAGAAGAATTTGATAATGCAAAGAATAAAAGAATCTCAATGCCATATATGAAATAGTTTACAAAGCTTTATGAAATTCCATGAGCTCGATCCAAAAACAAAAGCAGACAGTCATTCATTCAGCAAATGTTGTTTCATATTTTTGGCCAGATATTTATGTTTTCCCTTTAATCTTTTATTCATACATACTGACACTTTTGGGACCGAAGAGGAAAATGGTCTTTTAGTAAAAGCATAGAGCATCACCTTTCTCAGTAAAATTAAAAAAGTCTGCTAAATTCTAAAGACCGTGCAATGAAAGATGCCTAATGGGCAGGCAATTCATTTTAAGTTTATTTCAAATGTCTAAACTTTGTTTAGGTATGGCTTCAATATAAGTAGTAAAGTAAAACTATTGCCCCTTAAATATCTCTGTATGAAAGAAAAATTCAATACATTTTAAGTTCTAAAAGTTGCAGAACATGACATCTTGCCACCTGCCCATAATCCTTTAAGCTAAGAGGATTCCTGTAAACTGAGATTAAAACAATAGTAGTCCTTACCTTATCATGTCGTTTTGTGGTTTCTTTTCATTGGTACAATGGAATAATTGTGTTCAACATGAATAATAAATCTGCCCTATGTGTTTTCAAACGTTTGCCATGCATTCAGTTTTGATTTTTCAATACTGTTTTTAGTTGCACCATTATCCAAGCTTGACTAAATATAATGTCTTTTGACACTAAAACTACAGGTAAGGTGTTGGTAATATAATTGTAATGCTAATACTTACACTACATGTATTGCTGTATTATAGTCAGTAATAAAAGCATGTTGAAGTGTTGTGAAAACTCCTCATGCCTGCATTATGTTATGATCTTTGATAACCTTTATTTCTAGATGAAAGTAGTTTACAATACTGTATCAGCTATAATGAGCACCAATAAACAAGCTGCTTTGCCAAGGGCGAATACAATTCCAAGCAATAAAATTGGATCTATGACACTGTATCTTCTATTCCTCATTTCAGATTCATTAACTATTATGGAGATCAATCTCTTTGACACAGTACATTTCTAACCACATTTATGCCAGAATATGTACTCATTAGCATGTTTGAACTCCAAAGCTAAAATGACAGGGTTTCCCCCTTGCTTTGTCACATTACACATAATTTTAAAAGCAAGCCTTGAGCATTCTGACAAGCACACTGTTTAGGATACACTTTTTCTCTCTGTGCACATGCATACATTTATGCACATCCTGTACATTTTGTGATTTATGTTATATGAATGGAAAAAATGACATTATTTTTAAAACTTTTAAAAATTTAGGTAAAAGCAATGCTCTTAATAAACTATCTTTAAATAGCAGTGTTTAGCAACATTAATATATTTTTATTTCCCAATCTAATTGTAAAGTAACTTGTACAAATGTGGATAGATAGATAGGTAGATATAGAATAAATTACTGGACTTATTGCCTAAAGGTGTTGCTATTGACAGCTTCTTGGAAAGGTCATTTATTAAAATTTATAAGGTTTCTTGTAAGTGCAGTCACCCAGTTATGATCTTTACAGCTCCAACATTATTTCCTTGACATAACATGTCACAATACATTTAATAATAAAGAACAAAGGAAGAATAAAATATCACCAAGGACATGTTGACATCGATCAAAAACTGTATTTCCCGGCAATTAAAACCACCAAATTTCATTTTTTCTCCCTCTATAGATTGTAGTAGAGTACTAAATGTCTGCTTTTAATACAAATATTAAATAGATAAACCAAAATGGTTCATATATCTTCCCAGACCTTCCTTATGATGGGATGAAGCTAATGTTTAACACTTCCTAAGAAAGGAATGGCAGTTGTGAGGGGAGTAGGTAGTCAGATGTGACTTAAATACACGTGGGCAGTTAGGAGAAAAGGGACAAAAGAAAGGCTAGGTGACAAAAGCTTTTGTTTTGCAAATCAAGAAGGTTATTTGGCTTTTCATTCCAACAATAAAAATCCATATCAGTGATTTGATCTGGGAAGTGACATGGTGCTTTTATTTAAAAAAAAAAGAAAAAGAAAAAGAAAAAATCTGGCAACAGTGTATAGGGGCGGGGGATGCTGGCAAGGAGATTATTGAGGCAGCTGTTGCCTGATCTCAGAGACTGACTTTTAAGTGAAGTGAAAGTTAGGAAAAGATGCCTACTGTTAGATATTTTAAAAAGGGGAAAATTATCAAAGGATTTACATTTGATAATTTTGACACTTCTTGATACATATTGATACTTTTTATTGGAAATGTAGCAAGAACTTTAGACTTAAATTTATTCCTAGATCTGTGACATAATAGCTTCATCAGTATATCAAGTTAGAAACTCTGTCTTCATTTTTAATACTTAAGGTGGATTCTACTCATGCATTGTTTCTCTACTCTAGATCCAGCATTACATAATCAAAATTTGGGCCCCCGAGGGACTAATGGAACTCTACTGACTTGACCAGATACTATTGCTACTATTCAAAGAACTCCCCACTATTTGGTAGGATTCAGACCATGCAGGCAGTTATGCACTTGTTTTTCTATTGCACTGAATCTATTCAGTCAGATTGGAGTGGCATTGTCAGTGTGGTATAACTGTTTTATTTGTACATCTACTCACTTAACTCACATAATAACACTCCAAGTCATGTTGATCAGCTATTCTCAATCCCTTATGAAGTTACCCTTCATAAGCACAAAGCCCAGATGTCCCTATGAAGGGTAAACTAAGTTGGTGACCTGCTTCTCGTTAGGGATAAGAGAACTACAAGATGACAGGAGTAAACATTTCACTTTTAGGAGTGTCAGAAATAGAAGAGAAATTATTTAGTTCCAAGTTCCAACCAATACCTTTACTTTATCATTCTGCTGGTTCAGAGAAAGAAAGCCATGGTACTTGTTCATAAGTTTCAAAACCACGGCTTAAAGATGATCAGAAGGACAGAGGAATGGCTTTAGTTGAACAAAGACTATTCTGTCAGAAACAAAGTGAGAACAAAATGACTTGTAAATGCATAACACCAATTTCAGGCACATAATAAATACTATAAATACTTCTGATTGGATAAAATAGAAATTATGGCTAAAATACAGTCTCCATCATCAAACCATGTAATAGTGGACATTGAGCATCACCAATGAAATATGGAAGTTGTTTCTTGGAGTTAGAAGATTACTTTACAATTAAATAATGCTCTGCCATTACAAAATGATTTTACAGAACCTTACTTTATTTGATTCCTCCCTGTTTCTTTAAAACAGATGATATCATTAACAATATTATTTTGAAAATAATAAAACTGAGTATCAAAAAGTGTTAATGGATTTGCTCTGGGTGTATGACTCAAAAACATATTCATTGGTTTAAATCCTGGACCGTCGCTACTGAAATGACCCATCTATTAACAAGATGTCCACATGGGGTTGGAATTGGAACAGGCTGAGGAATCATTACAGTTGGGCAAAAATGCAGCTCAGGGCAATTAAGCAATTTGTCCAAGTTTATATATCAAGTTATTATCAAGTTCAGATTAGGATTTAATTTAACTGATTTCTACTTTCAGAGTAGCTTTAGGGCAAATAAAATAAAATGCTGCTTAATAAGTTAGTAACAACTTAGAATTCATTTAACTAAAAAACTATAGATATAGATAATTGCCTATCTATCTATCAATGTATCATCTACCTGATATGTGAATGACCAAGACAGTAAGTATAACAAGGGATATAAGAAGTATGCTAGTACCGTCCTAATGTTTCAAAGTTGACCTCAAAGAAGGCAAAATGTTTCATGTAAAATGTGCATTTTGCAACTGTTAGAAAGTACTTGGTTAGATAGTTAGCATGTGGCATTTATTGTATTAAATAATTAAGATAAACCTAGACAGAGTACCAGTTCTATATAAAATATTTAATTGCAAAATTAGATTACTTATACATGCCAAAATTTCAAAAATAAATAATGAAACCTGGCTTTGTTAGGAAGTTTTACAATTGACTAATAGGCTCATACAAGAAAGATCCAGAGATACCGGAGACCAAACAATAATTTACTTACAAAATCTCTGGTGAGCATTCTTGTCAGCAGAAACACCAACCATGTACAAGGTCATTATACTGTTTCCATTAGTTTAAATGCACCAATTAGTATTTTCTTTCAAATTGACCTACAGAGAAACAGAACTAGAAACTTTTAGCAAGTTGGAGGTTTATAAGATTGTATTAAATGTCAAATGTCTTTTTCTACCTCCCTCCCTCCCCCCCCCCCACCCCATGTTCAGCTTCCAGTCATTTCCTCTTTGTTTTTGGTTTTGTTTCATTTTCTGGCAAATGAAACATCTTATCATTTCTGCTGAGGGGGTAATTTTTGCATCCCAGTTCTGATGTTTTATATGTGGTGGAGTATAAAGAGGATTTTCTTAATCAAACATTTCTGCCTTCTCTATCTTGCGCGTGATTTCTCCCCAAAGGTGGAAGTTGGGGGTGGGAAGGCAAAGGGCCTGAATTAGGACTATGCAAGGAGAAGCCTTATGAGTGCTACCTGGTCCCACACTCTCTTTCCCTTATGACTTTGCTGACCACAGAAAGCATGGAATCTAATCCTGGAGCTCAGTGTTATGCAATCCTTTCTTACATAGGAAAGCCATATTCCTAAATAAATCACTTCTAATTTATTGAACAACAAAACTCCTTATGCCCTGAAAAAAACCCAACAAACTACACCCATTCCAACCAGAGGCCCTTTATACTGCAGCTGCATGTGGAATGAATGCAACTCTATGTAGGCATTAAGCATCCTTCCACCTGGTACTGAGCAAGGTAACAAATTGAGAAGAATGGATTTTGAACTTTGCTTTAAGTTTAAACAAATATTTTATGTTTTTTAACTTTACTTTTCTCTGGGAACTTATTAATGCAATAAAAATTAAGTTAGATTTTTGGAATATTTTGTGTAATATCTACATGTTGACATTCAATCTTAATTTTAAGCTTTCAATGAGTTTATTCAACAGTGACACTAGGCATAATTTGGTATGGAGAACAAAATAGGAAATTAATTTCAACTTTGCATACAAACAGATCTAGGAGTTTCTTAATACACTGGTCTGATATTTCTCAGCATCTTCTTGGATCAAAGTATCTGCTAATGCAGTGGTTCCAGGAACAACCAAAGCAGTAGAAACTGACATTGCAAACTGGCTTTATGGAAGTGGTTTCAGGCCTGTCTTGATAGAATTTTAACCTCTTAAAAAGAAAATGGTAGTAACTTTGACTGACCACAACCTCAATACTTAAACCCAAAATATCCTAAAAAATCATGCCTGAATAATGGCATGAGTCATATGTGCCAATATTATCCTTGTTAGTAACACAGGTGATATTTTATGCAAATGTGATGTATTCCTGTCTTCTCAGTGTGTTGGAGTCATTGGTTAACAAGGCAAAGGAAAGATGCACTCAAAGTAAAACACACTGTGTTCGTGTTTTTATTAAACTTATTAAACTTTTTATTCCAAACTAAAATAAAACTTTTAGGAAATTAGATTTAGTAAAATAACTAACTCCTAGATCCATTTACTCATGTCACCAAGGTCTAATATTTTGCCACATTTGTATTATTACCCTCTTGGTCTCTCTCTCTATCCCTTTATCCTTTTCTCATTCTGTGTGCATGCCTCTGTATAATAAAATACCTTTTCTATTTGTAATTTAAAAAATTTGGGGAGATACATACAGCCTGTGCATTTTTTTCTTATGTCTTGTCAAAGGAAAATTGCAGCAAAGTTAGACACATAGGAAGATTAAGCTACTGTAAAGGTTAGAGAAGTCAGAACTGAGACTGTTTTGATTTTGCCCCATTTGTCACAACATAGTTATCTTCTATGGAAAACCTTCAGAATATGTTCAGTAAAAAAGAGCAAAATCATCAGAAAATAAAAATGAAAATCTTTTAATGTGATGCAAATTACATGGAAAACAAAAGATGATCCAGAGAGAAATGCCATCAAGTAGACCTTCATATGACAAGGCATATGATGGCATCACCAATCATCTGGATATTAATTTAAATTTACATTAATTCAATAGTAGATAGTGAATAAAAAGAACATTCGAGCTTTGCTGATGTTTTGAATGAAAATAAGAGCTGAAGAAAAAAGTTTGTGAATCAATGACCTGATTTCAATGGCTTGCCATATATCCTTAATAAATAAGACAAAGAACAGGTAAAAAAATAAGAATAAGAATAATAAAAGAAATTTCATGGGGTGCCCAGGTGGCTCAGTTGGTTAAGCATCTGACTCTTGATTTCAGCTCAGGTCATGATCTGGCAGTTTGTAAACTTGAGCCCAGCATCAGTTCTGTGCTAAGAGCAAGGAGCCTGCTTGGGATTCTCTGTCTGCCCACCCCCACTCTCCTTTTTTTCCTCTCTCTCTCTCAAAATAAAATAAACTTGAAAAAAAAAGTAATTTCATGATATGTACTTTATCCTATAGTAATAAAAGTTAAAAGGAAACTTAAAAGAAAACAAAAAAAAATTCATGAACCTTGGAGTCTTAGAATAAAAGATACGATTAGCAATAACAAATAATATTATATTGAATTTTCTACCTTATGTTCACAATTGCTTTTTAGAGTTGTAGTGAAGTAAAATGTAATAGTACTTTCTCTTTATATGCAACCTTCTAATATTCTGAAAATGTCTGGGTATATGTAAGAATAAACACCCTCAAGCCCTCCCAATTTTATAACAGCCTTAAAATAAGATATAATGGCTAAGAGCACTGATTGCCTACCATGCACCAGACACTGTGCAAAGACCTTTACTCACATTTTTCCATTTAAACCTTTCAGTAACTATGGCAAACACTACCATTTCCCCCATTTTTCAAATGAGGGAACAGAGAAATACAATTGTAGGTAACTTGCTTCAAGTTAGCAGTAGGGCAGACATTAAAATCTTAAACTATCTGATTCCAGAGATCATTGAGATTAATCTCATTTTTATTTTTTTCCTCTGAATTTTTCACTTCTTGTAGGAGAATAGTTATGAAAAAGGAAAGGAAAAGAAAGGAAAGAAAAGCAAGGCAAGGCAAGAACATGCATGTTCTTGAGGTGCAAAATGAAAAGTTCTAAATTAGGTTAGAAGGCAATAAGAAATGGTTGATGACTTTGGATAAATAAGTGAGGTGAGAAGAAATATGAGATCATTTATCAATTAGGATATATTAAAGAGAGATTGAGATTGGAAAGATGAATGAACAAGACAACTATTTTAATAATCTTATATACAACAAAAATTAAATAAAGATACTGATAATGGAAAAATTATAGATACAAACTGAACAAGAATTATGAGAGTAGATTTTAGAAGGGTTAGCAATTGATCCTGGGCAGTCGTCCAAATGGGGAAATCTTCCAAGAGGCAGATGAAATGTATAACTGGAGAGAGATATCAGTAAGGCTTAGAATCAGTTTTGTCTAAAAAAGGGTAATGAGCATGGAATTGGGACATACAAAACAACAAACAACAAAATATTTATTTCAGTAAAAAGAGTAAAAGTTAGAACAAAACCTTGGATAAAAATCATCATTTATAGGAGATGAGCAGAGGAAATAAAGAAAAGTCAGTATAGGCTACAGAGAAAGAATATTACATTTGAGAAGAAAAGTAGACAAATGGGAAATTCATAAAAGACAAAAGGAGGAGCCAAAGAAGTGGGGAAGGTACAATGTAAAATTTAGAGACAGTTCAGAGAGAAATCATGTGGCTTCATTGCTTTAATGAGTCACTCATAGACTTTTAACAGAGACAGATTATCAAATACATATATATTGTAGAGAGCCATAAATCAATGGCACAAAAATGCGTAAATGACTTTTTCTAAATTTGGAGCACATTGGAATTTAATTTTAAAAATGAAGACATTAAAAAATATTTGTGTTCATACTTTAATGGAAAAATAATCCACTGCTTACATTTGATGTTCTTGGGATCCAAAATCCACAAAGCAGAGTAGAGAGCTTAGTATGGGCAGGGGTGGAAGGAATACTTCCCAAATATAAGAGTAGAGGGGTGCCTGGAAGGCTCAGTCAGTTAAGCATCTGGCTCTTGATTTCAGCTCAGGTCATTATCTCAGGGTTTCACAAGTTTAAGCCTTGCATAGGGCTCAGCACTGACAATGTGGAGACTGCCTGGGATTCTCTCTTCCCTCTCTCTTTGCCCCTCTCCAACTCTCGTGCATGAGCCCCCCTCCCCCAAGATAAATAAATAAACTGAAAAAAAAATAATACAAGGGCAGAGAAGGCAGAAATAGGGGCATGAAAACATATTATTTTGAGATAGAGAAAAATGAGTTGAAGGAAATTGTATTGGCAACTTACCTCCCAGGAAAATTAGGAGGTAAGAACACCTACAGAGTAGAAGAGGGGTTTTTAAGAAGAATGGAGCAGACTGTTTGAAAGTTCTGGAATCAGTAAGTTCTCAAGAGATCAATACAAGATGAATTGGTGATTTATAGAGGATCAGAGAATGTAAATTATTATATGACTTCTCTGGGCTGCTCAGAAGCTATAATAAAAGAGAATAAAATGTGAAGGACACATTAGGAAAGACCAGGAATTAACCAGAAAAGAAAGAGAAGTTCTGTTTGGTGATACACTCTAGACTGTGAATTTACTGTTGAAATGGTTAACTATGAGTTAAAATTTGGTATGGAGGCAAGTGAAACTCACAACAGGAAATGATGAACTGAGTAAATGTTACGTGTTTGAACTTTTAAAGATATGGTAGGATGAGGGGCGCCTGGGTGGCTTGGTCGGTTAAGCGTCCGACTTCAGCTCAGGTCATGATCTCATGGTCCGTGAGTTCGAGCCCCGCATCGGGCTCTGTGCTGACAGCTCAGAGCCTGGAGCCTGTTTCCAATTCTGTGTCTCCCTCTCTCTCTGCCCCTCCCCTGTTCATGCTCTGTCTCTCTCTGTCTCAAAAATAAATAAA
Source organism: Neofelis nebulosa (assembly GCF_028018385.1). Taxonomy (NCBI): domain Eukaryota; kingdom Metazoa; phylum Chordata; class Mammalia; order Carnivora; family Felidae; genus Neofelis; species Neofelis nebulosa. The sequence goes on from NC_080782.1 coordinate 212,255,480, forward strand.
CGTTAAAAAAAAACTTTAAAAAAAAAAAAAAAAGATATGGTAGGATGAAAAACTAAATTTATAGGAAAGACAAAAAAAGAAATAGTTTAAAAGATCAGGAGTTATATGACTGAGAAGAAACTTGATTTTGTGTTAGAAAATTTCAAATGGTAATATAGGCTCTATGACTATAATTAATCAAAGTACAATAATGGAAAAGTCAAAAGACTTAAAAATATAGGAAAACAATGAGTGTTAGAAGTGTGTTAGAAATGTCAAAAATGTGCCAGGTGAAGTTTTAAAGAATAATGATTTTAGAAAGAGAGAGTAAAGGAAAAGGTCCTAAAATACCAAAAATAATTTTGAAAAATAATAATAAAGTGGGAAGAATCCTTCTTTCTCATGTAAAGACTTAGTATAGCTACTGTAACAAAGCTAATGTGGTATTGGCAGAGGGATTGATAAATGGATGAATAGAACAGAAAAGAGAACCCAGAAAATAGATTCAAACAAATATATCCAATTATTTTTTTAAAAAAACAAGCAAATGATTGACAGAGGAGGGGAACCCTTGTCAACAAATATTGTGGAACACTGAGGATTAATCAGCAAAAAAAATAAATAAATAAATAAACCCACCCTAAACCCCATATCCTATGTAAAAATAGATTTAAATGTAAAATATAAAACTATAAAACTTCTAGAACAGAATATAAGAGAAAATCTCTGGTATCTAAGACTAAGCAAAGAGTTTCTATATTTGATACCAAAAGCCTAATTCTTAAAGATGAATTGGTAAATTGGACTTCATCAAGATAAAATATTTTTTGCTCTATGAAAGATCTTGTGAAAAGGGTGAAAAGGCAAATGATAGACTGAGATAAAATACTACAAATCACATATCTGACAAAGGCTTTGTATACAAAATATATGAATAACTCTCAAAACCCAACAGACAAATCAATTAGAAATGGGGGAGGCAGGAACGCCTGGGTGACTCAGTGGTTAAGTAGCAGACTTAGGCTTAGGTCGTGATCTCAAGTTTTTGAGGAGCCCAGAATGTGCTTCAGATTCTGTGTCTCCCTCTCTCTCTGCCCCTCCCCCACTCACACTCTGTTTCTGTCTCTCTCTCTCTCAGAAATAAATAAATATAAAAAAATGTAAAGGGGCGCCTGGGTGGCTCAGTCAGTTACGCATCTGACTTCAGCTCAGGCCATGATCTCAGGGTTTGTGAGTTCGAGCCCTGCATCCTGCTCTGTGCTGATAGCTCAGAGCCTGGATCCTGTTTCAGATTCTGTGTCTCTCTCTCTCTCTCTCTCTCTCTCTCTCTCTCTCTCTCTCAAAATTAAATAAACAATAAGAAAATTTTTTAATTAAAAAAAAAGAAATAGGGGAGGCAGATAAAAAACCATGCACATACATTTCACTGAGGATATACAGATGGAAGATAAGCACATTTAAAGATGCTCAACATCATTAGCAATTAGAGAAATCGAAATTAAAACCATCATGAGATATAATTACATACTATCAGAATGGATAAAATAGAACATAGTAATTCCAAATGTGGGCAATGTTGTGGAGAAACTGGATCACTCATATATTACTAATGGAAAGGTAAAAATAGTACAATCACTCTAGCAGCTAGTATGACATCTAGTCTAGTTCATAGCAGTATCAGGAGATAAATGCTTACATGAATTACTATATATCCATACCATGGAATATACTGAACAATTCAAAGGAATGTACTGTCGATGCATGCGACAAATTGGATGGACCCTGAGTAAAAGTCAAACTCAAAAGGAAACTTGTGGAATGATTCCATTTATGTAACATTCGCAAGATAACATAAGTATAGGGATGGATAACAGGTTAATGGGTAACAGGAAATGGTGGGGAGGTGGAGGGAATGGGTGTGGTTAAAGGGGGGTAACAAAAAGAGTCTTGTAAGTATCTTGATTGTGGTCACTGTAGTACATGAGCTAAACATGAGCTAAAATCAAATAGAGCTACGTGCACACACACACACACACACACACACACACACACAAATGAGTGCATGTATAACTGATGAAATCTAAATCAGCTCCATAGATTACAGCAATATAAATTTCCTGGCTTTTATATCGTATTATAATTGTGTAAGAGGTTAATGGATGGATGGGAGAATGGTGCATGAGACTTCTCAGTGAATTTCTTTGCAGCCTCCTGTGAGTCTACACATTTTTTCCTTCAAAATAAGAAGTTCAAACATAGCTTGTGAGAAAGAAATATTGCAAAATAATATGTTGGGAATTTTGGACAAAGCAGGTTTTTGGGAGTTGGAATTGCTTGTGAGGGAGAAGTTGGGTCGATTTTTTTAATGAGCAAGATAAATTTGGAAGAGTAGAGAGGGAATGAAGGAATTATTTAATAAAAGCAGTCGAGGAGTACCTGGGTGGCTCAGTCGGTTAAGTTTCCAACTTTGGCTCAGGTCATGATCTTGGTTCAGCCCTGCATCGCGCTCTGTGCTGACAGCTCAGAGCCTGGAGCCTGCTTCGGATTCTGTGTCTCCTTCTTTCTCTGCCCCTCCTGGCTCTCTCTCTCTTTCTCTCAAAATAAACATTAAATTGTTTTTTAAATAAATAAAAAATGAAAGCAGTCAATAATAGTTTTGAAGTATCTTGTTTGAAGTATGACTATGTTCATTTTTTGTTTCAGTGATAGGAATAAAGGACAGCTTCCATCCTGGAAGGTAGTGATTTCAAGGGAAATTTAAAATAAAAATTATCAACATAAAGTTATATCTGAGGAAATAATGAGGATATGTAGAATGGATCTTGATAGTAACTTTAGACCTGAATATTAAATAATATGACACTTTAGTAAGCAAGTAAGTAGATTTGTGTTTCCTTATATCAATGTCCTTCAATTTGGTGAACTTTTTACTATTTAGTTCAAACTATCTAACAATCTAAAATGAAAGTACACTAAAACCTTGGATTGTGAGTAAATTGTTCTGAGTGTTCTGCAAGATGAGCAAACATTTCTAACAAATTTTAACTTGACAAACGAGCAATGTCTTGCAATATGAGTCATACATGATGCAGAATATCACATGACCACAACTGAGCCAATGGTTCTTCTCTCTCTCTCTCTCACTGCGGGATTGTGGGTGATCATCTCCCATGCTTGGATGCTCAGTCTCAGGCCATGGTGTTTGGCAGAAATCAGAGTGATTTTTCAGAATACTGGAAGGTGCCCACAACTGGCACTAGTGTATTTTTTGTCACTTTAGAGCACCTATGGACAGTCCTTTGCTTTTCCATTCAAGAGTAAGCCTAGGAATGCTTTGCTTCATTCTAGGTCAGACTGCCTGTAGAAATAGACCCTTTCCTCTGCTGCCTTATTGCCAGTTATATTAAATATAGCATATGACAAGAGTTTATTAATACTGTACCTTACTCAACATCTGTGCAAGCATATACAATGGCCCCCACGCAGAAAAAGATTCCACTGAGTCAACAATTAGCAGTGATTCTGTTAGTGATAGTGAAAGTCATACTACACAGCAACCCTCCTCTCTCTTGTCTCCCTCACACTAGCCATGAAGGTTTTCCAAGGTTAAGTGCAGGTTAATTTATTTTTCTTTATATTTAGTATTTTCTTTATTATTTTGTATTATATTACAGTATGCAATCATTTTTATGACTATTTTTGGGTTATGGAATGAATCATTTGAGTTTCCATCATTTCTTATGGGGAAATTCTCTTTCACACACAACTGCTTTGGATTACAAGCATGTTTCTGGAACAAACTATGCTCACAAACTAAGCTTTTACTGTATGTCCAAAACACTAACTCGAAAAGATATCTGTACTCAAATGTTCATTGCAGCATTATGTACAATATCCAAGATATGCAAACAACTTCAGTGTCTTGATGGATAAATGGATAAAGAAAATATGGCATGCATGTATATATATACGTGTGTGTGTGTGTGTGTGTGTGTGTGTGTGTGTGTGTGTATGACATAGAATATTGTTCAGCCATAAAAAAAGAGGGAAATCCTGCCATTTGTAACAACACACATGAACACATATTAACCTTGAGGGCATTATGCTAAGTAAACAAGTCAGACAGAGAAAGTCAAATACTGTATGATCTCACAGATAGGTGAAATCTACACAGAATTAAACAAAACACAACAAACTCAGATACAGAGAAGAGATTGGTGGTTGCCAGAGGCAGGGGGAGGGAGGTGGGCATAATGGCTAAAGGTGATCAAAAGGTACAAACTTCCAGTTACAAAATAAATAGGGGTGCCTGGTTGGCTCTGTCAGTTAAGCGTCAGACTTCGGCTTAGGTCATGATCTCATGGCTCATGAGTTCGAGCCCCACATTGGGATCTGTGCTTGAAGCTCAAAGCCTGGAGCCTGCTTTGGATTCTGAGTCTCTCCCTCTCTCTGCTCCTCCCCCTTTCGCACTCTGTCTCTCTCTCTCTCAAAAATAAGTAAACATTTAAAAAATTGAAAAAAAAAAATCATGGGTATGTAATGTACAGTATGGTGACTGTAGTTAATAATGCTATACTGTATATCTGAAAGTTGTCAGGAAAGTAAATCTTAAAATTTCTCATCACAAGGAAAATAAATTTGTAGCTCTGTATAATAGATGTTAGACTTATTGTGGTAATCATTTCACAATACAAACATCCATCGAATCATTATGTCATACACCTCAAACTAACATAAATCAATTATATCTCAATAAAAAAGTTTTTAAAAAAGTCCAGATTTTTCCTGTTTTCCTTGCAAGAAAATATTCAATATTATTTAGCTAATTAATTTGAATAAAACTGAATGTAACTAGAGGAGATTGTTATTATATGGTATGATTTTTTCATATTGTTCAATCAATGAAAATTTCTTAATAAGACATATGGAATTAAAGAAGACATAAAGATAATGAGGGACAATAACAATTATACTTTCTGACAGTTGTAATCATATAAACTAAATATATAATGAATTATTTCAAATTAAACTATCTGATGACTGATGGTTAGCTAACAGTGAAAAATGAATATAGGTGCTTGTAGTTCAATATGTTAATTTTCTTGATTACATTGCTTTTCTAATAGAAATAACAAGTTATTAGGCAATTAATATGAGTGTAAAATGGTGTTAACTTCTAAACATAACAGATGCTAAAATAAACATTGCAATTTATTTTATCAATCCTTATTTTTGCTTGTGAAGTTTTTTTTTTTTTTAATAAATAAACAGTGGGTTTTTCATTTAATGCACTTTTCGTAAAAGGAGTTTGTGGAAATCATCAAACTTTCACTTTTTGCTGCAAGATTATGCCTACCATTAGAAAGTTATTAGAATATTTTAGTAGACAAAAAAGCATGATATAGCCCATTTATTATAAAAAAAAGTACTTTGCTAGATACACTCTTTTTTCTGAATTACCAAGTGAAAAAAAGACAATTCAATTTGAAACATTTCAGAAATATCTTATTGTGATTGTATTGGGGGTGTGTGTATGAAGTACTGTTAAGATGAGCCCACCTTCATGGGTGAAGAAACAAGCATTTTATTATTTTTATAACAGAGAATTGTGTGTATCATGATAATGAGAAGTCATTTTAAAATCTTAGAATGTTTTATTCTTTGAAGATAAAGTGAGTGTATGTTAAAACACCTGTATTTAAAGGGTGGAATACATTGAATATAATTTGTCATTTGTGAAAATTATTGTTGGCATCTTTTTTAATTACCCCAAGAGTATTTCTCAATTTATTACACACAAGTTTCTTTACCAGTATAATGTTTTCAAATGATGTTAGTTATGCACAGAAGGTTGGATAGCTTTAATTAAATATGGAACAATGGTTTAATGAGAAAATGAGGGAAAAATCATAGAAATAGTGGATTTTCTGTACAGCATATATGTAACAACTAAAATTAGCTATTCATATTTTAGTCTTTGCTAGAGTCCTTATTAAGGTTTTTTTAATCTATAATGTAAATTCAGTATTTCTATCTGAATTACAGTATAAAACAAGTTTCTAAGAGAAGGTAACTAATTTCATTTAAACTATTGGATTAGTCTGTCATCGATGACCTAAGTGAAGATTAACTCTTATCTCATTCCTAATGGTGATTGTTAGTAAAAGAAAATTTAACCTTAGCTAATTGTAATTAAGAGAGTCACCAGAATTCCTTAAGAACATTTTACAGCATGCAAAAGATGAAGAAAATAGGGAAATACATAGATATATAAAGATTTATATGTATATTTCCAGAAAGATATGCACATATTTGTAAAACATCAGTTTATATGACATTTAAAATTATTTTAGATGATGGGACACATGTACATTTTTTTAATATCTAAAAAAATTTAATTTATTTAATATTACTGATGTGGTTTACCCCACAGTATAAGCTTTCCATTTCTTCTTCTAATCCAGGTAAAGTTTAAAAATCAATTTCAATTTTTCTGTGATATGAAATACGTTTCATTCCCTTTGACTTTAATCCCTTCCATAGTTTCTTGGTGATATGAAGCACTCCCCCCACCCCCGCTATAAAATCCAATTTTTTACAACATACTGTCTAAACATTAAGAGTATACCCACACTAAGAGCTAATTCCAGGCAGGGTTTTCTTAGATGGAAATGAATAGCTCATTCAGTATTGTTTTTTGTGGTTTTTTTTTTTCAACCTGAGACATGTGTAACACTTCGGATTAGAGTTAATATTGCAATGGAGTTAATATTTACCTTGTTAAAATGTAACAAAAAGTAATGATAATGTAAACATGTATGAGTTCAGGGATCAAAACTCTGATAAAATCTCTCTGTCAATAATACCCTACCGCCATTCCATAGCCTATGATAAATTGAGAGCAAGACAGGAGAAGCAGGAAAAAAAAAGTTTATAGCCCTAGAAATTCAAGGAACTTGCAATCCTTTCCAAGCTGCTGGTTTTTATACAATCAAGTAAGGAATCAACAGATATCTTAATAATTGGCTACATATATATATATATATATATATACACACACACACACACATATGTATGTATACTCAGAAACATTTACACAGAATTGTTTTTTTGAAAGGAATTCCAGGTATAAATGATAACTGTTGGCACTTTGTAAAGTCTAGATATATTTTCAAATATTATTTCTTTTTCTGGAAATCTATTTGCTGTATTTTATGATATCTAGTATCATTGATTATATACATAATTTTATACTGTTAAAGCCTGTTTGTAATAGCATAATTTACTAAATCTTGTGTAAGGAAGAAGCATAATATGTACATATAATATAAAGTTATTAGAAACAATAGCACCTTATTAAACTGCTCCTCTGAAATACATTTTCCAAACAATGCAAAACTTTTGCTACTAGTAAGAGTATATTAAAATTATTACAATATATTACAATACAGCCTTCCCTTTAAGCCATCTGTTTTCTAAACCATCTAAAACTTATCTTAACTACTGGTTAAACAGAAAGAACAAGTACACGTCCATAGCCAAACAAGCATTTCAATCATGCCTGTACATCAGAGATAAAATTAGATAACAGTCAGTGACTTTGTTATAGCAGTGTATTTCAATTTGTAAAAAAATAATCAAATATCACAATACATTTCAGGAAGAGAAGAGAAAATGAGAGAGAAATCCGTTGAGGAGCTAATATTGAGTGTTCACTAAAAGTAGCGATAGAAGTAAGCTAATGTAATCAAAGGCACTGGAAGACAAAAATTACCATTCTAGCTCCTTTCCTAACTGTTTTTGGAATCTCTGGCAAGCTATTTATATTCTGTAGCTTTCAATTTTCTTATTTATGAAATAAGAGGCTTGTCCTAGTTGGTTTCCAACAACTACTTAAAACATTGTCATTCTACCAAATAAAATGAAAACACAATTGGCTAGCCTTTCTGCTCCCCCAACTCCCTTGGAAGGAGGAACAAAACATAAAACAAGGGAAAAACCTGAAGCTAATCTGGAAACCAAAAGCAGGGTGCACTCCACATGTCATATATCGGGATTTCTGCCAGAGATAAGGCAGTTGCTCCCAGATTGAAAACAATACCCAAGTCAAGTCACAAGACATGCCTCTGACTTTTAGCAGAGCCTGGTTTCCTGGGGAATCAGAGGGAACTGACTAAAGGGCCCTAAGTTCCCCTCAGTTTGACTAAACTTCAGACAGACTTCTCTTAGACTGTTGGCCTTTGACCTCCGTTTTCTTAGAGCATTGATTTTAGAAGACTTCCAGTTATGAATTCTTTCTCTACCCCTTTAAGACACAAAACTTTCCCCAGGCTCTTGCTAGTTTTACAACCCAGCAATGTCTCCCCAAGGACCTGGGCAACACCCTTTTGAAATGCATTCATATATGCCTATCTTCCAGTTTTTGTGGGAAGGTTAGGAGTCTAACTCAATTAAGTGACAATTAGGGGAAGCTTATGGCCCAATGGCATCCAACAACCCTCTTCCCCTAACATTCTACAACTCTTTTCCACTAGCTCACCCCAGAACTTAGACTCTCCTGACTTTTGTTTCAAGAGACTTGAGTTCAGTCTCTCTTCCCTCTGGTAAGTCTTGGGTAAAGCCTTCCTTGTCTGATTCACTCTGTTCAGCATTGCTTTTCTTTGAAAACTCTGACATAAAAAGTGGCCTGTCAACATTAATAATAGATACAATATAAAATATTTAATAATCAAATGATACTGAAATATATAGACAAAAACAACAATAACAAAAGTAAATACACAAGGAAAGATTTTCAGAAACAATATTAGAGAAATGCATTAAGAAATCCCTCACAGGGGCGCCTGGGTGGCGCAGTCGGTTGAGCGGCCGACTTCAGCCAGGTCACGATCTCGCGGTCCGGTCCGTGAGTTCGAGCCCCGCGTCAGGCTCTGGGCTGATGGCTCGGAGCCTGGAGCCTGTTTCCGATTCTGTGTCTCCCTCTCTCTCTGCCCCTCCCCCGTTCATGCTCTGTCTCTCTCTGTCCCAAAAATAAATAAAAAACGTTGAAAAAAAAAAAATTAAAAAAAAAAAAAAGAAATCCCTCACAGTGTTTAGGCTGGAATAGCCAGAAGTATAGGAGGATACAGAAAAGTTGTTCTTAAGCTATTTCAGGTTATGAATCCCTTTAAAATTCATATGAAAGTTGTACAATCCTTCCCCAAAGTATCACATATGTCCATAATAACAGAATTTGGGTCAGAGCAGTATATGGCAGAGAAGTGTATGAAACACCTAATGCTGCTGGCTAATTGTTACTGCTCCATAGTATATGAAAAATAATTTAACAAATATAAAAATAAATTGGCATAATAATATTTTTTAATGCCTCAGCACCACACTCTTGATTTCTGACACATCACATAAACGGAAAACAAACAACAAAAAAAGGAGTTAAAATTTCCTAATATAGGGGTGACTGGGTGGCTTAGTTGGTTAAGTGTCTGACTTTGGCTCAGGTCATGATCTCATGGTTCAAGAGTTCGAGCCTCACATCGGGCTCTATCCTGACAGCTGTTTCTCTGCCCCTCCCCCCCCTTCTCAAAAATAAACAAACATTTAAAAAAATTCACAGTATGTGTTTGTGTGTGTATTATACTGGTGTATGTTATATGTATGTGTATATATATACTGTGATATTATATATACTCTTTCCAATTCCCTGAGACCAATTAAAAAAGTGATCAAATATTAGAAAAATAAAAATAAATGAAGAAAAAAAATTGCACAATACTTACCAAAATTAAAATATGAGAAACAAAGTTTCCTAACTCTCTTTTTAAAAACAAACAACAACGACAAAATCTGTAAGTTGAGAATTGTTAACACTTAAAATTAGGGAAAACAATATTAAATGTATAGGAGAGGGCAAAACTCTACAGAAAAGTAAAATTACAGCCTAAGTGTTTTCAATAATAAACAAGGAAGAAATAAACATTAGACTAAACTTGTTAGAAATAAAATCCAAAACTTAAGAATAAACTCAAAATATGCATAGAGGGTAAACAATCAATCAATAAGTTAAAAATAATCTCTCTAATTAACAAAATCTGAAAATGGTGACAAGTGTAATCAAAAAGGAGAAAAACAAGATAAACGTCAACATTTTAAAGGAAAACATAGGAATATAACAAAGGAAATTTAAATTGCAGATAACTGATATATATACATCCTCACATTTGTAAATTTATTTTACTTTATTTTTTAAGTTTTTATTTATTTATTTTGAGAGAGAGAGAAAGCACAAGAGGGGGAGGGTAGAAAAGGGAGAGACAGGGGCACCTGGGTGGCTCAGTCGGTTGAGCGTCCAACTTCAGCTCAGGTCACGATCTCGCAGTCCGTGAGTTCAAGCCCCGCATCAGGCTCTGTGCTGACAGCTCAGAGCCTGGAGCCTGTTTCAGATTCTGTGTCTCCCTCTCTCTCTCTGGCCCTCCCCCCGTTCATGCTCTGTCTCTCTCTGTCTCAAAAATAAATAAATGTTAAAAAAAAAAAAAAAAAAGAAAAGGGAGACAAAATCTTAAGCAGGTTCTGCACTGCCAGCACAGAGGCCAACATGGGGCTCAAACTCAGGAACCATGAGATCAAGAGTTGGATGCTCAACCTACTCAGCCACCAGGTGCCCCCACATTTGTAATTTTAAAAATACTGATTACGTGAAATGTTATCTATGACAAAAAATATTTTACACCTGTTCCAGAAGAGAGTACGAATGTTAACTAAGTCATCCCTACTAATTGCTGACTCATAACAGGGAAGGAGACAAGAAAGATAGTGGAGCTACCTTTGTTTGGCTTCCAGGGAAGTAAAGCCTTTGTTGTGACTCATTTACAAGTGAGCAGTTAAAAATGGGAGAGTCCTGGAAGGAAATGAAGGAAGCCGGACAGGATAGGAGGAGAAGCTAAACAAAATGCAGTTTCAGCTGAAGTCTAGCCTCAGCCTGATTCTGTTCCAAGAATGAATGGCACCTTGGAGTTATTTCCATTTGGTATGAGAGGGCCAATCTTTTTTCCTGTCAGCCATTGGCTCTAGAGAAGTTGTAACCTTCCAGGAATTTCCAGGTAAGGCTGTGCACATTGGTCCTGGGAAACCCTCCAGGGCTGAGTGCAGCTGTGACTCTCAGCAGCCAATCCAACCAGCCACTGAGGGATGCACACACCTGCACAGCAAAGGGGATCTGAGTAGAAACCAACAGCATCTACGACTGGCCTGCGCCAGAAGAGATGTTGTTAACATGTTTTTAGCAGCTATTTTAAAGTATCAGAATTATCAGATAAAGTGTTTTTTATTTCTAAATTTCAAAATTTAACAAGCAAATATCATTTAGAATGAATATATTTTTACTACTTAATCTTAGGCGTGCTTTCTTTTAGAGTCAGAAGAGGTTAAAGGAATCCTGAAGAAGGATCATCTGAGCTTTAAAGACAGAGACTGGGAAAGTGTGAAGAAAAGCAGATGGGTTGAAAAGCAAAACGATTCATGTCACTGTGGCACCAATGACTAGAAATGAGTGAAGAAAAAGGATAGTTTTGATTATGAAAAAATGAAAGAACGTTGCACCAAAGAACTTTCCAGATTGCAGAAACCAAGAGCAACATCTCTGCACTGCTCAAGGTTAAAGTAAATACTGTACTCTGAGTTTATCCATAGAGAAGAGAATCTAAATATGAGTAATTGAGGGCAATAAAAGTAACATTTTCTAAGTGGTGGGGGTAAAAAGAAAAAAAAATAAATGCTATTATCATAAAAGGACAAAAGACATTATCTGTTTGAAAGAAGCCTTGCCTAAGAGAGCAGGCTATATGATTCCATTATGAAGCTTTAGAACGAACAAAACTAACATATGGGAGAAAATGACACAGTGGTTTCATAGAGTGGATTGGAGGCAGGAACTTACTAGGTAGGGTCATGAATAATCATTCAGAGCTAACAGCAACATTCCATGCTCTATGTAGGAACTTAAGTTATACAGGCTGCATGCATTATCCAGTTACATGTTGGTCAAAACTTAGCAAATTTGTCGGCTTTATTGTACATAAAATAGAATACAAACTCTTGTTAATCATGCACATAATGAAAGATTCAAGAGGAAGTATGTTAATGTCTCCAATTTTCTTTAAATTTCATAAAAAAATAAGATGCATTGTGGAGAGATAGAGGAACAGGTAAAGGGAAGTTTAAGCATGATGAAAGTGGCAGTAGCATCGCGGTGCTGGGTATGCGAGGGTTCACGCTGAAGTTCTCCACTTCTTTGTATGTTTGAAGATATTAATAAAAAAATGTTGAGAAAAATATGATTGGAAATTGTTGAAAAACTCATTCCTAAATTAAAATTTTTTTAATGTTTGTTTTTTTTAATTTATTTTTGAGACAGAGAGACAGAGCATGAGCATGGGAGGGGCAGGGAGAGGGGGAGACACAGAATCTGAAGCAGGCTCCAGGCCCTGAGCTGTCAGCACAGAGCCCGACGTGGGGCTCGAACTCACTGAGCGTGCGATCATGACCTGAGCTGAAGTCGGATGCTCAACCGACTGAGCCACCCAGGCACCCCACATTCCTAAATTTTTAAAGGGAATTTTAATCCTGGCTTAATTTTACATTCAAACATAATGTTTTGAAGAGAGAAGTGGTCGTTCATCCTTGCCACATCATTTTCTAACAAGGGATGCTCAATTATTACACTAATGGATTTTTTAAAAAGAATCAGAATTCACCTATGGCTGATCTCTTTTAATGATTTAGAATATTACTAGAAGAAGAGATACATATTTAATCCTCAAGATGTTTGGCAAGTTGAACAAGGCAACTTGTGCACCTTAAGATGTCCCTCGGTGACAGCAGAACAATACAATATACTGAATTTGGCAGTTGTGAAAAGCAAACGCCAGAAAGCTGATTTCATACGCTTTATTGTGTAATAGCTGAGCTTCAGAATTGGCTTCCTGCCATTTCTACAGTACTGGGAGTTAGACATACTCCAAATATCAGAAGGTATCATAATGTAGTGGAAAAGCTAAACTCCTTTATTACTAGAAAAAAAGAGTTCTTTAACTTTTACCCTGTCATCTAAGCTTTTTTTTTTTTTTTAATTCTTATTTTGAGAGGGAGAGAGACAGAGAGAAAGAGTGCAGAAGCACCAAAGAGAGAGAGAGAGAGAGAGAGAGAGAGAGAGAGAGAGAGAGAATTCCAAGCAGGCTCAGCACTCTCAGCGCAGAGCCCGACATGGGGCTTGATATAAGGAACCATGAGACAATGAAATCAAGAGTCGGTCACTTAACTGACTGAGCCACCCAGTCGCATCCATCTAAGCTTTTTGATCACCATGTTATTGATCTGTTAAAATGTGATTCACAATCTTTAATTTACATGGCCTTGTAAGTAATAAGTTAGAGTACATAAAGCTGTTGACACAGCATAGAGTTTGCTGTTTGCTTACTTCTCAATAGGTTTGCTTAGTTTTCCGTTATATTAACATAAAGCAATAAAACATACAAGGAATTAATAATTTAACCCAATATTACTTGACTAATATTTATCATAATGTTAATTAATTATAGTTTGAAAAATATACATGGACATTCCTATCTAATGATTTGAGACCTAAAGTTTGACAATGTTGTCTGTTATTCCCAATGTGGTTGCTTTGGGCAAATGGAGTTACATTTTCTGAAGATCTGACCCCATCTGAAAAACTACCATGGCAATACTTAGGAATGACAAATGACAATTTCAGCCCTTCCAAATTAAATCATAATTGACTTGATCATTATATATGAATATCATCAGGGCTTATGCCATGTCTCTCTCCTAATCTTCACAAAGGGAAAACACACACACACACACACACACACACACACACACACACACACACACACCAAATACAAAGAACAATGAACAAATGTAATAAAACATAGTGAAAAAATAATTGCTCTCAAAAGGTATTTCCAATTCAGCAAGTGTTAGTGAGGGTTTTTTTTTTTTTCCTATTTACCAAAGCCAAATTAAAGCACATTTTAAAGGAGACATAATTAAAAATTTATCAGCTTACATGTCCCTATTTTGGGCAAAAGACACAAAAGTGATAACCCAGTCAGTCAAGCAGTAAGAAAGTGTTTATTTGTGTAAGTGTGGAAGTAATATGATTCAGCCGCAGCTAATGTATTTAAAGTGCCTCGTGGTACTCATCTTTTCCTAATGTCGACACAAGTCAAATCTCTCAGTGACACATTTATCTCTTTCAGTAAGTCATATGCAATAGGACCAGTCTAAATTCAAAGAGTTATTTTGTTGCTTTACTAATTAAGGAGGAGAAATAAATGAAAATAGAACAATGAACATAAATCTAGGCATAAAAATCGTTTTTCCCTAGATTAAAAGAAATAAAACATAAGTGGAAGTTAGGAGCTCTAATGGTGAAATACAGTCATTCCAAGCCAGGGAAGGAGAACACTCATGATTCTTAGCATGAGGCTCCACATTGATTTTACAAGGATTTTTCATCATGGCCAATTTTGTAGCATTCCAACCTTCTAAATCCATTATCAGAGTATTAAATATAATGGAATAACAATGAAGAAGGATAAATAGGTTCAAAATTATTCAGAGAATGTAAAATAACCCTTGACTTCAAAAATAAAAATGGTCATAATAAAAAAAACTTAGGGGCGCCTGGGTGGCTAAGTCAGTTGAGCATCTGACTTTGGCTCAGCTCATGATATCGCAGTCCGTGAGCTCCAGCCCTGCGTCGGGCTCTGTGCTGACACCTCAGATCCTGAAGCCTGCTTCGGATTCTGTGTCTCCCTCTCTCTGCCCCTTTCCAGCTCATGCTCTGTCTCTCTCTGTCTCTCAAAAAATGAATAAACGTTTAAAAATTTTTTTTTTATTTAAATAAGACCTGTTTTTTGTTTGTTTTGTTTTGTTTTGTTTTTAGGTCTCATTTGTCATTTGCTCACTGTGCTCACTTCTTCACTATCATCCAATTGGTCAGGAAGAAATTTCAAATTGGAATCAGTTTTCCTGTTGTTTCATTACCCACCACTACCCATTTGGCTGTGTTTATCTCAGCCAATAAACTTTCTTCTCACTTTGGAAGAATTACTTTTCATTTCAATGATCAGTACTGATGTTCTGCTTCAGCAATCCATTCTGATAGGCACATTGGGAACTTGACATCAAGAACATCTGTCAAACTTCCACACATTTATAATCCAATGTCTAAATTTCTGACCTTGTATCCATATTTTTCTTTTTCTTCCTCATTCTTACTTCTCTTATATTTGATCTTTATCTTACCAAGAGCTCAAGTTCCTTTACTGCTGTTTCCTCTTGGCCTAGCAGCATCCTTGGCACAATTTCTTTCAATTATTGGTATAACAGCCATAGCCCTTATAACCACCTTCTCTCTAGAACCTTCAGTTTTGTCTTCATCTCTTCTCTTCCAGACACACATCCTGAAAACTATAGAACTTTAAATCTACTCTACTGACAAGTTTTTCCATTTCTAAAGTGGACAAGTATGTACTGCTAGATGAAATTATTAACATTGGCATGACTTGAAACCCATGGTTTTTAAACTCAACCAGAATATTAATGTTTATTAACCTCTTTTCTTACCTGGTCAGTCTTTGTCTCTCTGTCCACATTTGTCACCTCAGGTTCTCAACCTTACTACTTTGCTTCCTTCAAACAAACTATACCATTAATCAAGAGTTCTTTCAACTCCTTATTTCATTAACAGCTAATTAATTTATTCCGCATTTTTTCTTCCTTTCCCCTTCTGACTTATAGAAAAGAAAAAGGGTTTGTATTAGTCAGGGTTTTTCATAAAAACTGAACAAAAAGCATGTATGTATAGGGCTATATAAAATACAGATAAAGACAGAGAGAAAGATTTGTTATAAGGCATTGGCTCATGTGATTATGGAGGCTGAGAAGTCCCATAATCTGCTGTGTGCAAGGTGGAGACATAGGCAAGTTGATATTATAGTTCTGGTCTGAATCCAAAGGCCTGAGAACCAGTAGAGCTAATGGCATAAATTTCAATTCAAGTGCAGAGGCAGCTATCTCACTTAAAATGTATTCCTACAGAGAGAGTGAATTCTCCCATATCCCATCTTTTGTTCTATTTAGGCTTCCACAGCATTGGATGAGGTCAACTCACATTGGGGAGGTCAGTTTTACCCAGTCTACTGATTCAGATGTTAATCTCATCCATAAATACCCTCACAGATACACCCAGATTAACGTTTGACCAAATGTCTGTGTACCTTGTGGTTCAGTCACCTTGACATGAAAATTAATCATCATAAGTCCACCCTTTTTCAACTTGGAACTCCTACACATCTCCTTAAACCACACTTCATCTTCAAATAAGACAATAACAGAGTAAAATTTCTACCTGAGACAACTATCTTGTGTACAACCAAAAATGCACTAATTTCTTCCCCCAAAAAGAAGGTGAAGTCCTTGAGTGATGTTTACTCTTCTCCTTCATATCCCATAACTTAAACTCTATGATGTAGAATTAACAATATTACATGATATGGGAATAAGTGAGGGAGGAAAACAAAATATCTTCTTAATATATATAAATATATAGCTGCATATAAATAAATATATGGTTGTAGCTGCTAATTATAACTACCTTTTCCCATTACCCATTCTATATTCATTTTGCCCTTAGAGAGCACGTCAGTTGGTTGTGGCTCTTGAACTTGTAGAGTGACCAAAACCTTCATTCCTAAAGGGTCTAGGTCATTAGTGGTACTGTCTAGACTGAGTTATTATAATTTTCAGTTGACCCGAATTACAAGGCATAGTAATACTGTCCAAACAGATCTCCTGTATCCTAGAAGTTATCTTCCTTATCTCCACTGAGAGTAGTAATCTGATTTCCTTTTGGTAGTCAAAATCACTCACCCCAGCCAGTGTGCAACTCCCTTTTTGCCTGTTGATGCAGAAGCATTAGGAGTCCAAAACGTCTGGGTGACCATCTTACTTTCCAGTTCAATGGAATCAATGTTACATCTTCTGCTGGAAACATTATTTTCTTTGAAGATATTGAAGATAAACTTCTGGACCAGGAGAGCATAAAGTTACTGGGACAGAAAGCACAAACTTTGCTGGTGGGTCACTAGGGGGAATAGTGGTGCCACTCCCATTTCTACCCCTTGATTGCTGGACTCATGAATCCTTGCTATGGGAGAAATAGAACCAAATGCTGGATGTTGATTCAGAGCACATAAAACTCTTGAAGAATGATGCCCTCAGCCCTGCAATGTGTTGTCACCTAGCTGACACCATAACTAAAGCTTCAAAAGGCTGCCATTCTATCAAACCAACTGCTTCAGGATTGTGGGGAACCAGTGGGTTTGAATGCAGGAGCTTGAGCCCATTAGGTGATGAGAAGAATGGCTGAGGAAAGAGGCTGAATTGTATCCACAGAATTGGTCATTCTGTACCCTTGATTAGTAAAATCCTCTGCTGCCCTCACCCTTTGGTGAGCATTCATATAGGACACAAATATCTTCACATTTTTTGCCTACCCAGAGGAATCCATTCACATACTTCTTTCCCATATTTTCTGGTCACAGATTTTCCCATCATTTCCCCTCCAAATCCCTGACCATTGTGTCATTGGCCTGAACTCACAAATCAGTGTGTAATCACACATCTAGCCATTTCTCCATCTAATCAGGTGCACTGCTCAGAGTTCTGTTTACTGTAAGGATTTCCCTTTACCTCTGTCCTCCAAGGATATCCCTGAAAGAGACTATAGGGCTACATCTGTCCACTTTTGGGTGGCACCTGAATATTGCACAAAACCATCTGTAAACCAAGCCCAATTCTTCTCTTCTTCCATTAGGTGATCATAGGGAACCCCCCATGAAGTCATAGGTGCAAGTTAGGAGAGAGAGAGCACTATAGCAGGAGTGGAGACCATGAGCATATGGGCCACATCTTCATGTAACTTCATATGCCTTCAAGACCTGCTGGAGCCCATTCATGTATATAGCACTTCCATTTGACAATGGGGTACAGTTGTATATGCCCCATTGTATGGCTTGGTGGGTCTGATAATACCTAATTCATGATGGGCAGCTCAGATTACATAGTAACTTGGTTCAGTATCTACTAAGGCCCAGTAGAAAGCCACAGTTATTTCTCAAAATGAGAGTAGGTGTTCACAGAGGATAGGAGGGCCTTGCTATAAAATTCTAAGAGCTTGCACTATGGTTTATCTATAGAAGTCCACCAAAGGCTCCAAATAGCGTCCTTATCTGCCACTTTAAGTGCCATAGGAACTACTAGAGCAGGTTACACAGCAGCCTGGTCCTATTGCAGGGCCTTTTCCTATGCTGGTCACACTCTAAATTAGTAGGTTTTTGGGTCACTTAGTAAATAGGACAGAGTAACATACCCAAATGAGGAATATGTTATCTGTCTCCAAAATCCAACGAAGACCACTAAGTATTGTGCCTCTTTCTTTGATTGTAGGAGGATCATATACAACAACTTACCCTTTCCCTTAGAGGGGATCTCTCCACATGACACACATCACTATGCCCATGTAAGTTTTAGTGAAGTAGAAGGACCCTGAATTTTTGTTGGATTAAGTTCCTACCTTCTGAATGTCTTACCAACAAGTATACAGAAGTTGCTACTTCTTGCCTGCTACATAAAATCAACATAACATCATCAATGTAATGGACCAGTGAGATATCTTCTCAAAGGAAAAGGCAATAAATATCCCTATGTACTAAATTATGATATAAAGCTAGAGAGTTGATACAGGAATTGATATATCAAGATAGTTGATATAGGACAGTGAAGGTGTATTGTTAGCCTTGTTGACTGAAAGCAAACTGCTTCTGGTTGTCCTTATTAACACAGATAGAGAAAAAAAATCTTTTCACATCAACAGCTTCCTACCAGGACCTGGGGGTGTTTTCATTTACTCAAGCAATGAATCCACATCTAGTGCAACATCTGGAATTGGAGTCACCATCTGTTTAAGTGTATGATAGTCCACTGTCATTCTCTAAGATACATCTATCTTCTGCACAGGTAAAGTAAACGAGTTGAATGGGAATGTGATGAGAATCACCACCCCTGAATCCTTCAAGTTTCTGATGGTGGCATTAATTTCTATAATCTTACCAAGAATATGGTATTCCTTTTGGTTCACTATTTCCCTAGATAAAGGAAGTTCTACTGGCTTCCAGTTTGCTTTTTGTACCATAATAACTCTCACCTGACATATCAAAAAGCCAGTGTGTGGATTATGCATTCTGGAACTGAGGAAATAGCCAAAGGATGTTTCAGGGACCCACTGTGCCACTGTGAGATGGACTTGCACTAAAAGTCCATTGATCCTCTGACCTCCATAAGTATCTGTTCTGACTGGTATGCCCTAGTCACACATGTCTTTGGAAATTAGTGTCAGTTCAGAGCCAGTGTCCAGTAATCCCTGAAAGTTCTGATTATTCCCTTTTACCTAATTAAGAGTTACTTTTGTAAAAGACCATGAATTCCTTTGGGTAATACTGGAAGAAAGATTAAGAGTATAAGTTTTGGGGAACCTCCCCTTCAATCAAGGGGTTCTGGATTTGTAAACTAGCTTAAGCCTGGGAAATGACTGTGGGACTGTGACTGTCTGTTGTTATGATTCAGGTTAGACTTTTGGTCACTTGACCTAAAATCTTTCTGTTTATACAGATCAAATAAGAATTTAATAGACTATGCAGATCACATAAGAATCTAGCAGCTTCCCTATTTATTTTGCTTCTAGGAACACAATGATCAACTAGCCAACACTGTAAGTCTATGCAAGCCAGACTATTCTGATTGCTACTTTTACTCTTCTGTCCAAATGCCCCTTTTCTTTTGGTGGTTGAATACTACCACACAGTTCCTACCATCATAGGATCCAATGACTCCCACTGCATTTAGATTTCTCAATTCAGCTACCACAGTTCCCACTGTAAGGTCTGCCCTACCTACAGAGAAGAGTGATCACAGAGCTCTCCAAGGATGCTGGTGCTCCTCTCACAAATTTACCTCTCATAGTATTGGTGAAACATGTCTTCTGTATCCTCCTAGTGTGCACGAGTAGGTGTTAAATGATAAATCCACTTTAACATTCTAATATTCCTAGAAATTCCTAGAGTTTTGAATCCCTTCCTCTACATTAAACCAGGGCAGGTCTGCCATTACCATTAGGCTCACTGTGGGCTACCTTTTGATCCATGTTTCAGCCAACCATCCAAATAAACTATTAGAACACTTACTAACTGCTGAGTTACAACATTAAATGTAGAATCTCTGTTTAATGAGCTGAAATCAATAAATCCAATCTGATCCAACTTTATGTTTCTTTGAACATTATCCTTTACCCTTAGTATCCATTCTCACACGTGCTCTCTGGATTTCTACTTATATAAATTAGAAAACTCAAGTCGTTATTTATACTCAAGTAGTGTAGAATATCTCTTAATGGGTCACACTTTGTTCGTCACTATTAGAGGCCTGCTGGAACTGAATGTCCAGTTAAATGTCTAGAAAGAAAAAGAGGTAGTGGAAGTGGGTCATGAACCTCATCAATATTGTCTTACATGGCAACTGTCTCAGGGTGAGCTATTAGAGTTTCCTCAGGCAATGCAGAGTTAATCCTCCAGATGGATGTAGGGAAGCCACTTTCACTTGGGGTAGGGAGGTCTCTTGCACTGGAAAAGGAAACATTTGCAGCAATGTGGAAGGAATTTAAGGGTGTTATGCTAAGTGAAATAGGTCAGTCAGAGAAAGACAGATATTATATGTTTTCACTCATATGTGGAACTTAAAACACTTAACAGAAGACCATGGGGAAAGAGAAGGAGAAAAAATAGTTACAAATAGAGAGGGAGGGAGGCAAAACATAAGAGACTCTTAAATACAGAGAACAAACTGAGGGTTATTGGGGGTGGGGGAGAGGGGAAAATGGGTGACCGGCATTGAGGAGGGCACTTGTTGGGATGAGCACTGGGTGTTGTATGTAAGCGATGAATCATGGGAATCTGCCCCCAAAACTAAGAGCACACACTGTATGCACTGTATGTTAGCCAACTTGACAATAAATTATATTAAAAAATAAATAAAATTTAAAAATAATAATAAAAGAATGTAAAAAAGAATTTAGGAGCTCAGTGTAACTAGCTTCATCAGAGTGTAACCATACATACCCATCCCAACCTACAGAATCCCCTTCTATCTTAATCAATGCCCTCACTTAAACAGTAGGTCATTTATGAGGCTGGGAGTTCAATGTGCTTTTCAATTCAACCAGTTGCAGGATCAGACTCTGCATTCAATTTTTAGCAATCTCAGCCCTTCAGCTACAAGAGATATGTGTCTCCTTCAGGGCACACATGGAAGCTTTCAGATCATGTATGTGTGCTTGAGCTAGAAATCCAAATCACTAAGCTCATCCCTTTCTTTTACTGAGTTGTCCAGGGACATAAGGAGCAACCAGCCAACCTCATTATATTCATTAGTTTTGAAAAAATGGGAAGGTATCATCCAGCCCTTTGATTCTTAGAAGTGGTTGCTCAGTGGGAGTATTTATCTGAAATAAAGAATTGGGCCATATAACCCAGGAAAGCCTGTGGTATTATTCCCGTTAAGTCCAAAGGCCTGAGAAGCAAGAGAGCTGATGGTGTGGGTTCCAATTCAAGTGTGGAAGACTACTCTCCCTGCTCTAAAACAGTGAGGCAGGAAAGCAAATTCTCCCTTACTCTACCTCTCGTTCTATTCAAGCCTCCTTCAGTCTGGATAAGGCCCACCTACATTGGGCTGCTTTACTCAATCTACCAATTCAAGTACTAATTTCATCCAGAAATAACCTCACGGAAACACTTAGAATAATGTTTGACCAAAATTTTGGGCACTTCATGATGCAGTCAATTTGGCACACAAGATTAATCATCTCAGTGTTCCTCCTCCATCCAAGCATAAGCTCTTAAACTAATCCATGGATACATCTGTCCTTCCTCCTCCGGGACCTGGAACACACACTTCTTTTCCCTCTGTCTTTAACATCTCAGTCTGACCTGTCTTCTATGACATTGCTTCCTCTGTTTTCAGTCTTTTTCTCTGGTCACTCTCCTATTTCATAGCTGTTTTTCTACCTTTTGAATTTTTATGGTTTCTAATATTAGAAATCAAATACATTTTGCTAAAGTATCAGATGACTCTATATAGAAACACTACTTGTGACACATAAGCCCACATGCAACATGCTTTTTTAGAGCTACAAAACTGTGATAAGACATATGGGATGATTGATAATACTCTGGGAGGTAGATGCAAGAGAGATACATAAGCATTTAATTAGACTCTTTATTGCAAAGGGTGAGATCAATAGGTAAAAAGAGAAAGAAGAAATTTAAAGCACTTAAATTATAATTAAAAAACTGTTAAAAAAAACTTCTGGAAGGTGAGTTGAACTTAAAAAACAAAGAATATGAGCGATGCCACATAAAATAATAAAAAGTTGTCACCAAACATTCTCCTTACTTTTGTTTTAAATTATCACATCTATTAAAATAATTGGTGGTGTGGGGGTGAAATTTATACTAACAACTTTGGAAACTGTGTGCCTAAGTCAACAACTTAAAATTAAAGACCCTGGGGCGCCTGGGTGGCGCAGTCGGTTAAGCGTCCGACTTCAGCCAGGTCACGATCTCGCGGTCTGTGAGTTCGAGCCCCGCGTCAGGCTCTGGGCTGATGGCTCGGAGCCTGGAGCCTGTTTCTGATTCTGTGTCTCCCTCTCTCTCTGCCCCTCCCCGTTCATGCTCTGTCTCTCTCTGTCCCAAAAAAATAAATAAAAAACGTTGAAAAAAAAAAATTTTTAAAAAAAAAAAAAAAAAAAAAAAAAAAAAAAATTAAAGACCCTATGTCAACATTATACAGTGTTATGTTCAGTATAATTGAAGCTGTAAAGAATAATTATACCATGGCCTGAGATAGGTGTGAATAAGATTATAAATGTATAATGAGGAAAAAGTACAATTATTCAGCAATACAAAATGTCTTCAATATCAACTATTCAGCTTGAACTCCTGAAAAGATTCTATTGTGATCTTGACTTCTTACTTTATCAGATTAATTCTAGAAACTCAACACTAAATATCAGGATCTGTTAATCTTTGCCAACAGAACATGCTGGCAAAACCTGCAGAGGTGGTTGCTGTTATTGAGCATTTTTTGATACTAAAATTATTATGTTGAGCATTACAGAGAGAGTTAGACTATAGGGTAAAGGCTGACTTGAAATTAAGTCACTGCTTATAATTTACATTTCGTTCAGTGGCAACTTGTAGTAATTGTTCAGTGACTCTCATAAATATCTGCCTCACTAGAATGTGTTATACTTTTCTTCCCTGGTACATTGACATTGTGAATAAGTTGGAGCCAATGAAAGCCCTTACTTCTTTTGACCCCTACTAAGAGTATCTAATTGGATTTTTCCCTTTATTTCATTTTCATAATGTGTTAGGCTTCCAGTTCTCACTTGCTCAGCATGAGCATCTCTGTGTTTCTAATCTTGCCCTGAAGAGACAATGGATCATTAGCTAATGACTGTAGTTGACTGTGATATTCACTCTAGAGTAACATAAGGTAATGAGGCCAGAGACTAAAAACAGAACATATAAAAAAGAATATACCTTCAACAAATATATAGCGCGAAACACTCTACAGGATGAAGCCATGTGGGTTTCAGTAACAAAAATGCATGAAATAGCCTTGTTGACATTAACAGTCAATGGAAGTTGAGATATGAAAACAAAATGGATTAAATCATTTTCAGAATTGAGGTTTCCAAGGAAACATTAAAAGGACAAATTCATTTTTTAAAATGATGCCCTTAAAATTATATTTATGTTTAAAAGACAAATGAGGAAATAAAAATGTATATGTTTTGTTATTTTTTAAAGGTTAGAGTTCTTGAACTTTCTATCTGGATGATTATAATTTGAAAACAGCAGGCGGATAAATAGTTTATTTAAAAAAGTCCTTTAGAACATACAAGCATACAATTCAAGAAGGGGTGCACATGAAGCAATTGCGTTCCTGCTTTATGTCCAAGTGACTACTGCTATTCAGGGATATGAACCATCTTCGTTTTTTTAAGCACCAGGGAAGCTGGTTCATCTCACTGTTCTTCAATTCTATGAGACTTGTTTTTCACTTTCCTTCTGTTTTTATTTACTTCCTTTACTCAGTATCAGAAAGTAAGTTATGTACATTTGTAATCACTCGTTGCAATGTATAATTTTGAGATTTTATCACAAATCTGGAAGCTATAACTCTCCTGCAGTCTTCTTGTTTTTATTTTCATTTTTCTAAAGTCTCATTTTGCATCCTAAGCCACTTCTCATCATTTTTAATTCTCAACAGCTCACATTCACACATAAATTGCTTTTCATGTACTAGGGTATCTGCAAGTTGGCACCTACGGTGAGCTGGTATATACAATATGAAAATTGAAGAAAACCCAGTGTAGCTTATCCACACTCATTTCTGAGACTTATTTGCATGCTTTGCCATATTGTGAAAGACAGAATTTTATTCCTAGAACACAGTTTATATACCTACCCACTTGCTCCAAGGAGGATCAGTGGTAGAAACAAGTGGCAAAGGAATTTAAATGTCAGATATGGAGAAGAATCTAAAGATGGTGAAGTATGTGGGTACTGAAATAAGAAGTTCCCTTTTCAACACAAGTGAAATCATTTTGAACTACCAATATAGACTATAATCAAACAGATAGATGGTGACAGGTAGATAGATAGATGATAGATAAATAGATAGGTAGATATAAATAGAATAATAGGAACTCAGCATATAAATATTGAACTTGCTCAGACTCAGTTTTAGATGAGACCATAAATACAATTAATATTGAGTATAAACTATCAATTGACTGGCCTAGTTTTCTTGAAGATGAAGGTTAGCCCAAAACTGATTACTGACCCTTATCCACATGATAGGTGGGGAAAAAAAGGAAAAGGAAAAGAAAAGAAAAGACGCTTAAAAAAGAGAAGCTATTCTCCCAGTATTTCTTTGGAGAGGATTGTGTCTTGAGAACACAGTGTTACAAAGTGGGTCGAGTGGAACTTCACTTAATGAGGAGAAGGGAAGAGCTTGTTATATCTCTTCTGGGAAAAAGGGACACAACAGACTTATGTTCCCCTCCCACCTGGGAAATCTAGAGAGAGAAGGAACAAGAATGCACTGAGGGGCTAGTTGATTTGGCAGGTGAGCAGAGAAGAGATGCTGTTATAGGAAATGGCATGTCCTCCTAGACTATGCAAAACTCAAGTGGATAGCTCTCACCAGACCGAGTATGTTTCACGTATCTGGCAGGCCCTGAAAGTGTAAAGCTTGCACACGATGCTATAAGGAGACAACTCACCTGTCACCCATAACTCCCTTCTCCCCCAGCTGCTTCAACTCTACTCTACTGGCCATAGGCTGCAGTTAAATGGATGAGGAGGTTTGAAAGAACAAGGGGAAGAATAACACTGGTCTTTCCTCCTGTAGGAGGCTAGCGAGTGGCATGTCCCAAAAGAGACAGGAACAGATCTCATTTTCAGTCGGGTGTGAGTTTTGATTACCATGAGAACTGGCAGGGTGTAACATCTGAGTGGAAAATGTGTTGTTCCTTAATACAACTATGAGACCTTTTATCATGGGGTAAGCCAAAAAGCAGAGGACTGACTGCGTTTTTAACCAAGGGTAAAGGAAGTATCATTTTTTTAAAGACATTTTTAAAAGACAACAGGAAAGAAAAATAAAGATGTTTACTGGTTAGACCCATGAATTGTGAGTGCCCAACACCATTACCGTGTACAACCCATTTGTGCTTTCAGCAACAAAAATGTAGAAATATGTACATTCAGAGGACATAAAATTTATAGGGGTCCATTATACTCAAGGGCACAATGAAAGAACTATCGCTTTATTGCTCAAATCTTATCTCTAACTCAGCCTTCACTCTCTAAATGGTGGACAGCACATTCCAGTCAATGTAATGCACTTCTTCACCCCAAGTGAGTATTGTTTCAGGCAATTCAGAATATATAATTCAGACTTTTAAAGGTAAATAGTCCCTTCTCAATCCTTTCTGCTTTGTGTGCCTTTTTCCTTGGGCTGATTGCAGTTCCTAGGAATTGAGTAGTGGGCTTGTTTGTTCTGGCTGTATTTGATGAAGTGTAGCTCACTTCTTCTCATCTTTGGGTGCATGCTTCTCACCCCCCTGCACCTACTGCTGAGGCATCTGCATGAACTAATGTCCTCTCCAGAGACCAGCTCTAAGCATCTGGCGTTGTCGCTTATTTTGTGAGTTCCCTTCAGGGTTGCATGTGTGCTGGTCCAACTCCCGGCCAAGCTCCACACCTCGATCTGTGAGACATAAGAATTCTCTGAGCGCTCTCCTCTCCATGCCAGGGCCACACGGGGTGGAGATTTGGGAGGGAAGGTCTCTCAGGCCCCCTCCAGCTGTCAGTGCTCCTACGATGAAATCCAAGTGTGGGTGAAGGGAGATGTCCATGACTTCCTTCTCTAAATCTAGGCAGAAAACTGGACACAGGTCTCAAAGTTACCCAGGGTCTCCTTGGACCCCACCTGAGGTTTCATGTTTAGAATGGGACAAAATAAATGGTTTTGTTCTTAGGTAGTCACACTAAGGGAATGCCACATGCCATTCAAGTACATTTCGGTTTCTAATCAAATCCAAATAAAAGATATGTAGCAATGATTTCTGCATGAAAGACAACATGAAATTATTCTATTTTAAAGTAACAAAGTAGTAAAAAGTCACACAAATCATTCAATATTTGAATATATATTCAAATATTATATATATTTGAATATTGAATATATAATTTAAGTATATTATCAAGGAGTTTAAAGTCTGCTGTAGAAAATTATGCCTGTGTATAAATGCATTCACAGATATGCATGTAATGTTACTTTAGAGAAATATGTCCTTCCGGGCACTTGAGTGACTCAGTCGGTTAAGAGTCTGACTCTTGGTTTCAGTTCAGGTCATGATCTCATGGTTTGTCATTTCAAGCCCTGCATCAGGCTCTGCTCTGCCAGGGAGGAGCCTGCTTGGGATTTTCTCTCTCCCTCTCTCTCTGTCTCTCAAAATAAATAAATAAACTTTAAAATTTTAAATAAAAAGGAAAATACGTCTTTAATATATCTTGCTGAATGGTCATTTCTTTCTACATGTAAGTAGGAAGTTCTGTGATTCCTATTATACATATATACATATGTACATATATATGTATGTATTTGTATATACATGTATATATGTATATTCATATTAATTTCATATGACAGTAACCAATAAACAGATTAAATTCAGTAAAACTAAAACTCCACCACTGAGATGTAAATAAAATATTACAGCAAATGCAAGGAAAAACTGCCGTCACAAAACTGACATTTTAATGAGAGGTTTTTTTTTTGTTTGTTTTTTTTTTGGTTTTTTGGTTTGCAAACAACATAAAACATTAAGCAACAAATAAATCAAAATAAGTATTAACTGCTGTGTTTAATTGTGGGCATGTGTATGCGCTACATATGTATGTGTCAGTCATTTATATATGTATGTAAAATTATGGCCTATTCTACATGCAATCATAGTCAACCATATTACAGTGACAGTGCCTCTATCCTCAGCCTACTTCTGTTCCCGGATCCCACATTTTCTCCAACTCTCTATCCTGCCAGTTGATTATCTTCTCTTTTCCAGTACTGTGGAATATCTAGCTTCCTTGGCCTAGTTTTTTATTCAAACTCAAAAGCAAGGATATGGGTACACAGATCCAATATGTGCAACTGACATGGAATCTTGGAGATGGGAGATGAGCTACTGAAGAAAACATGACCAGCAACAGCTGTATAGTCCATTGTCTCAACATGAGGGAAAGAAAGAATGTAATTGGATCAAACCTCCTTGTAAACTTGCTAATGGCAGACTTCTTGGTGAACCAACTAATGATAGTTACTGTCAGAGACTCTTTAGCTACGAAAGGTTTTTAAAGAGATGTATCTGGTTTCTCTAGGATTGCTTAAATTTTGAATATGAGAGTTTAGAAGACATAGTTCCAGGAAAAAGTCAAGCTATACTACATGTAAAAAAAAAATTCAAGCTGTGTTACTATGTGACATGTTAACTATGTAACTATCCGAGTACAAAATGAAGATACTTCAGGAATAAAACAACTTCTGATGTGTGAAATCCAGCCCCATATAACACTTAGAAGCCTAATATGTTTATCTGAACAGAGAACGTCCTACTGTGGCAATAAAAGACCACTGAAGTGTACCAGTGGGTAGTCTCAAACCTTCCTTTTTTCACAGGTGTCTCATAGTTATGATTAGCGAAATGATTAGGAAAGTTTGGTACTGAGTAGGATAGCTGATTCATGTGAATCTGACTTGTCAATTTGATTCTTTCTGTTTTCTCAAATATCTAACTCACTTTTACTTTTCAAATATAGAAGCTATTACACAATTCGATCTCTGTGCAGATAGCATGGTTTAAAAAAAGTCATTTTAGTGTTGGTTTAGATAAGATGTGATTACTTCTACCGAATAAAGAAGCTTATAAAATTTTGCAAAAGTTGAAAAGGAATGGGTTTTGCTGAGCACCTATAGAGCAGTCACACTACTCAGCAATTGTTGCATTTTGGGCTTCCCCCAGATTTTATTTCAAGAAATTTCAAGCCTACTGAAAGTTAACAGAATAGTCAATGAACACATCTATCCTTCACCTGGACTCACTAGTTGTTAACATTTTACCATTTCTCACTTATTTCTTTGCATAAATATATAATTTATTTTGCTGATCCATTTAAAAGTAAAATTTGCAGATTTTATGATGCTTTACCCCTAAGTATTTCAGCATGTATTTCCTAAACCCATTGTTTTATACAGCCTCATTGTGATTATGATACCCAAAGAAATTTTAAACATTTATTTAATTATATCACCTAACTTAGAATTTATATTGAAATGTCCCCCAATTTCCCAATACCTATTTTTAGTTTCAACTGGTAAATTTTTGAGGATTTTCTCACGTAGAGGCAACAGATACCTAATTCAAATGAACTAAAGTATAAAAAACAGGATAGATTTCAGGCATAGCATGATCTAGGTGTTCAATACTATCATCCAACATGTCTCTCTCTGTGTGTATATGTGTGTGTTTGTGTGTGTGTGTGTCTGTCTGTCTCTCTCTCTCCCTTCCTGCCTCCCCCTCACCTTTCCATTTTACTCTTTTTTCTCTTCATGTCATTCTCAGATGGGATTTCTGTATGTTGAGCAAATATAGCTGAAATCATTCTTAAAGTGTGGAGTTCGAAAGAAAAGAATGCTTCTCATCTAACAATTCCAGAAATCATCTCAAGGATTTATTTTTACTGGCCAGCTCTACCTTTGGATCCTAAGTTCATCTCTGAAATGATCATGTTGTTCATTCCTGAGGCACAAGATCATACTTTGAGTCAAAGGTAAAGTTAACTAAGCATACGGCATGGGACTGAGTGGGAAAAGAGTAGTTGTCCCAAAGAGAAAAACCTTCGGATCAATTTAAAAAACAATTGGAGGTACAATACAGCCTTGAGCTGAGAATTGAGAGATGAACAAATGTTCCAAGCCAAGAAGCTCACACCGTGTTGTAGGGGAGATGAACATATAAACAAATGCACACAGGAGCGCCTGGCTGGCTCAGACAGTTTAGTGCCCTACTTCAGCTCAGGTCATGATCTCACGGTTCATGGGTTTGAGCCCCACATTGGGCTCTCTGCTGACAGCTCCAAGCCTGGAGCCTGCTTCAGATTCTGTGTCTCCCTCTCTCTCTGCCCCTCTCCTGCTCATACTCTGTCTCTCTGTCTCTCAAAAATAAATAAACATTAAAAAAATTTTAAAATAAACACACACAGTAGTGCATACCAAGTGCACACCGTGCAAAATGACATCTCAGCACAGAAATATTCACTTAGATGCTTCTTTTCAGTCCAAAATATCTACCTTCATGTGTATCATACTTAGTTCTGTTCTTCCTTCAAACAAAATGTAACCATATAATTACCACTTATTTTGGTTTATTTGGGAATTATTTTTTGGAGTAAGTGGCTGAAAGCCTCCAGAATAAGCTGTCTCTGGGTTAAAGGGTAAAAAGTCTTTTACTTCAATTTTATTTTTGAACACCTATTATTTCCAGCCATTCTACTAAGCATTGAACAAAAGATGGCCCTTGCTTTCAAGAAGCTTAAAGTTCAGGTGAGGCTGCGACAGATTGCCTCAGTTGTGATGCCTTCCCTTGTTTATGGGTCGAAGAGCTAATTCTTCCACTTGACTTCCCCCATTTCTCATTTCCTGTCAATGCCCTGCATGTTCTTTGTATCTATTTTGTTCTGACTTTTGTGTGACATGTGTCTTCTGGGCTCCTGGCTGTCTACCGAAGTTCTGTCCTGATCACTTTGCTGACCCCAATTCTTCATGTATGTACGCTGCTTTGCTTTCCTAAACCCACTGGTTTTTGACTCCCTAGCATGAACACTTTTGTGTGATAATGTTCGTAGAGGCTCAAAGCAGAACTAATAAATGTCTTATTTTATACCTTCACAGCAATAACAACAAATTGAAAAGTAATATTATAATGCCCCTAAATACTAATTGTAACATTTCATCTATGTTAGACAATTGATTCTAGATATAACTGTTGTTCTGTCTAAATTTGGCTGATAAACCCATTATTTCAAAAATTATCATTTTTAAAGTTTTTATTGCTAGAGGTGACATTTTTTGTCACTTTCATATATATGTCAATATTTATTTCATTGTTTGACAGTTTCATATATATATCAATGCCCAACTCTATTAGTTTCCTTGGAATAAATTATTAGAGTAAAATTCATAAAATGGGATACAATTAATAAAAATATTAAAGGTTGTTCTACTAATAATGGCAACTTGCTCTCCCAAAATGTAGGCTAATTTTCATTCTCACCAGTAGCATTTGGAAATATCCTATTCCTGACCCCTCGTTATTTTGTGATCATTTGTTTCAATCCTTTAAATGTTGAAAGGCAAAGATATGTTAACTATTTTTAATTTACAATTATTTTATTAACAGCAATAGTGAATATTTATAGATACATTGAATATGTATTTGAATTTTGTCCTATAGTAAATGTTTCTTGTTACTTTTGTCTTAACTATATATTAGGATGTTAGTGTTAATTTTACTAGTTTATATCTATACTGAGTAACATATAAATACTATCTATACTCTAACTACTATCTAATCAACTAACATATGTATATTAAATTCTTCTCCATTTTACTTTGTTGACTTTTAAGTATATCATTTTGTTTAATTTTTTGGTTTAAACATAAATATATAAATCTACTGATGGTTCTAATTCCTCTTCATATCATGGTATGCTACTCATAAGAAGCATACTAATATTTTTGCATCAAACAAGAACTTAGGCACATGGTGTACATGTATGTACAAATACTTCAGAAAATAATGGAAATAATTTTGATGTATACTAAAAGTTGTTTGGATTTACCATAACTATAGCTAATGACAGACATAGACAAGAACAAAAAAAATGATGTTTCAGGACGGTAGACGTAAACTACCTCCCCTTTTAATCTAATATTAAATATTCTTATTCTGGCCAAATTGAATGACTAGAATGCTTATGTAATGTAGATGCTCACATCATTTTGAAAAAATTTACTCATTAGAATGTGAAGTTACAATTGGGCTAATATTTCTTTCATAAGTCTTTTCAATTATCTTGTGTCCTTAGCCATTAAAATCTCTTTCACCACAATCGCCCCCTGATAATTTTAAATTAGCCAGTATTATCTATGTTATTGGCATGTTAACACTGATTAGATGGATACCTGTGGTTGTTTTCTGACTGCCAATTCAGCCATGAAATCCCATAAACAGAGTTATCAAACAGTAAGGGACTAGGAGGGCCTGGGAACTACTTTGTACTTCTAAGCACCCAACTTAGTGGTTTTCCATGCACCTTTTAGGCCCAGTGGGATAGCTAATATATAATTAATGAGGTTGGTGACCAAAAGACACTTATTTCCCTTAAAACTGACATTTTTATGTAAATTTAAATATAACATAAAATTGTATTCCTGAATTATTGTTGGCCTTAGACCTGTCAGATTCTATTCAACTTAGCTTCATGGCAGGTAGCCACCTGTAAATTTGAATTTCATAATTTGTACTGTCCATCTCTGCTCACTCTGAGTACTAAAAGGGAAACAAGAGCAAGTGTGAAAAGAGAATCTCAGTAAATCTCAAACTTCACTAGATAAGAAGAAGAAAAATGAGGTAACCAAAATTATATTGGAGAAAATTAATGGCAGAGGAGAGCACATGAGGACAGACAAATCCCCAGGTTTCTGATGTGAAGCTTAGAGCAGGGAGTAGAAGTTGTAGAAAAGGGGAGGGCAAGGATTCTGTCAGGTAACTGAGGCCTGGACAGGTAAAGGCTATGAAGCGAGGACCTTATCCAAAGTGTGGAGAATCTTACGTATATTATTTCAGTGACTGAAAACATCAGTCCTGGTATAACAGATTGTTCTTCAGGCCAAATTGACACATTATCCTCATTGTACATCATAGAAATAGCGATATAGGTATAGGTAATCATCCAGTTGAAAGTTTAAAAAAAAAAAGAAACATTTTTCATACATACATACAGGCTTTGGTGTAATGCCACAGAACAATTTCTCAAGAAGGCTTTGTAGAGCAGTCTTTGAAAATACATCCAGTAATAACTAATGTATTTAGAAAACCAAATTTGCATCAAAGGAGACATTTGTTTACTATAAACTCTCCTCATGATACACTCTTAGCTGTCACCGTCTTTGTTGTCAAAGATTCTTTGAAGTGCCAATTGTTAACAGCCAGAAGCTTTCAGGCTTTGGAAATCTGCTTTAGTGTTTCTTACCAACTGTGCTCCTTCTGAAAGATCAAAGGACCTCTTCACATAGAGAGCAAATATATTTTATATGTTAAGAAATCTATTTAGCTTGTAGCTGGTTTATTCCACGACTATTATCTAATAAGCTATAAACTACATAAATATCAGAGTGCTCATGAAAAATGGGAAACTATATTAAGGAGAGAAATTCCAAGTATTCTTGTCCTTTGAAGAAAAATGAAACATAAATGAACACATATACAAGGTTATCAGAGATAAGAAATTGAGCTTAACTTTGATTTGGAGTGGAATTTTAAAACTGTAAAAATAGTATGCATTTAAAAACACAAAGTAGAACTCGAAATTACTTTCACTCATTAAAATGCAATCAAGATTTTGGTAGCTTTTATTGGAATGTCACTCAGGATATGTCACCTCTAAAACTATACAAGATCACTAAATGGATTTTTGCACAGATTTTAGGTACATGCTCAAGTTCATTTTCAAACACAGATTTTGGCTTCACAGTACTGACAGGAAATGTGGCTTTCATGGTTTCCTGTAGGTTGTTCAAGCTGCAAACTGTTCCAGGAGTTACCATATGTGTTGGCATCTCTCTCTAATCCAGTTTTGAAGGACAAATTAAATCTAATGTAGAACCTCTGAATATGAGATTATAGTGTCTCATAGAATAAGATAAAATAAATGAAATGAAATGAAATGAAATGAAATGAAATAAAATAAAATAAAATAAAATAGAACAAAATAAAATAACAAAGAAATTCAACAGAGCCTATTGTAGCCTCCAAAGCTAAGGAGAGATACCCAGAAAGAGACAGGGAGAGAAGGAGAGAGCATCTTAAATTCTTGATTTCCTGGATTAATAACCGTGAAATTTTGGGAATATATGAGAGTAAATATCATAATTCAATAATAGGGCAGCAACTCCAATTTCAACCATGCTTTGTTTTCTTAAACGCTGCACCATTTTACCTGTGTATTTGAGGGTGGTTAGTATGAACCGTGCTTTTTTTTATATCAATGATCATATATTCCTACATGGAAGCCTTAGATCAAGGAATATGAAACATACTTCATTTTTATGCTTTATCTGTGGAACTTAAAATACTTTTTTTCTAAAACAATTTCAAAATCTCTGAAGAAATTCCAAAGTAATAAAGATTAAAATCCATATTGTATACCAACCATGGAACTATGTCAAATGCAGTATAAGGTCTAAATATGAATCAGCAAGACATTATTAGGCATTCAAATATGGATGAGATACTGACCTATACTATTTAACATCCACCTCCCTGCAATTCTCCTTAAATAAACAATGCTACTGTGTTGGTAATCTAAGGAAGGCAGATTAAGAGGCAGAGTGAGTCATTAATTAAGCTGAAAGGAATGTAAAACACAAGGGAACTACCAAGACACTCTAATAGCTAATCAACTGTTAAATTCTCAATTTCTGTGTGATGAAAAGTGCTATGCTTGCCCCTCCCTTTCTCCTTGTTCTACTTCTTTGACTTTGACTCACTGCTTCTCCACATCCTAGACTAATAAAATAAAACACTGAAATCAAAATTTTTAAATCAAATCATTATAAAGGTCTGCCATTACAAAATCCCCAACATTTTTAATGCTTAGAAGCCATTTAGAGTATATATTTGACTAAGACAACAGAATTCTGAACATTTAAAAGAGAAAATTCATTGCTAATCTTATGTTTTCACTATCATCATCTTCCTAATTATACTTCTTACTTTATCATTCTTACTTGCTTTTTAGGAGATCCCCATAAAAGAATATAACCAATTTATCAAAATTTGACAAAATGATTTCAAGTTGAAAAGTACAGATCTGAATCTTCATTCAAATCCAGGCTTTTAAAATGTAACAGCTCTACATTTATAATTTTGTTTTTCCCTATTTAAAAGAGAAAAAAAATTACAATCAGTCCTGATTTAAAGTTTATATATAATAATATACTTAAGCAGTCTTTGGCAGGCTGTATTACTTTTCACAATTATTGAATGTTTCTATGGTAATGTTTACTTCTTCTCCCCATGACATCAAGCCAATGCCATAGATTTGCTTATGTCTGTGGTAGTTGAGCAGAAATGCTGTGTATTACATTGGGCAGAAGTTTTGAGAAGCATCATGTAGTTTTCCATGATACCTCTTGTTTCTCTCTTCCACAAGATTGAGAATATTTCAGACAGAGGCGGGCCATCAGCTGGGTACCAGAGTGAAGGTGGTGCTAAGCAGAGTTGCAGCCAACTTACAGTGGACATATGACATGAGCAAGGAATAAGCCTTTGATTTTCTAAGATGGTGAGATTTTGGAGTTGGTATTGTGCCATAAGATAGGCTATTCTGAAAGATACATGCACTTAGTACCAACCTGGTACACAGTAAGCATGTAAGCATGGAAACTTTGGTTATTACTAACAAGGAACTTTAATAATCAGAATATTTCTTTCTCTGATATTTCATGACAAGGAAGTGCACCTAAAATAAAAAGGTATTGTCCAAATTACAGAAATCTGTAAAAACAAACAAGAGTTAATTCTAGGGTATGACAAAGATTCTTTGACCAAACTTGGATCAGATTTCTCTGAACCCTCTCCCTAGTAAGACTCATCCTTGTTACTTCCTTGTAGAATCTACTTTTAACAAAACTCTTGCTAAGTGAGTTTAGCAAGAATTCTCCATTCCTGATATCTGATCAAATCCTTTATCCCTACAATCCCCTAGGTGATATCTAATCACTCTGGACTGCCTTCAGCAAGATTTCTATTAGGTTAGATTCACCGGAATCCACCCCCATGCCCAGATTTGAAGTCTCTTCTTAGTAATTTCCCATTCACTAATGTCCCCAGTCCTTTCCCCAGCCTCCTTGCTTCTTGACTGTAAATGCCCCCTGGTTCTGGTTGTATTTGGAACTGAGCCGATTTATATTCTGGAGTCTCTCTTCCCCTACTATAATACTTTTTTTTTTCCCCCATGAAATCTATCCTCCCTGCTTTAACTTCTATCTGGCTCTGATTTTCTTTAACAGATATATGGTGAATTCATCATAGATAAATCCTAATATCAGACAGTAAATTTTGTAGCTGAACAGGACTTACCATTTGATTTTAAGCACTCTGCCTACTTCATTTTAGCAAGAGAAACTGATACTCCATGAAGTGAGGGATTGTCCTAATATCCCTCAACTATTAAATAAACACAGATCTAAGGGTTGCCTGGAAAGCTTAATTGGTTAACCCTCCCACTCTTGGTTTTGGCTCAGCTTATGATCTCATGGGTCATCGGGCTCTGAGCTGGCAGCACAGAGAGATTCTCTCTCCCTCTCTCTCCGCCCCTCCCTCACTACTGCTCTCTCATGCACGCCCCCTCAAAATAAATAAATAAGCATTTAAAACAAACAAACAAAAACAAAAAGCCACACACACAAAAAGCCACAGATCTAGAATGAAGGTCAAATTATTTTTAGATGCAAAATGTTAGCACTGACCCACAACTAAGATATAACACTATTCACATATTTGATAGTAAAGGGGAGAAGGAGGGAGCATCAAATGCTACATATTTATGAATCATTAAGAAAAGATTATTTTTTAAATATCTACTTTCTAAGGTAGGGGTGTGGAAAAGACATTTTGGAAAGACATAGCTAATACAGATGCATTTTTGTACCTATGGAACCTTTTTTCAATGTGATTCATAAAATATGACATAATGTGTGGCTACATAACTACACATGTGAAGAAATTCAGGAGAAACAGGAAGTACATGAGGTGTTTCCGTTTTCTCCATAAACAAAACCTTGTTGAAGTCTGTCACTGGTGTTAGGCCCTGGGTCTCATTGGAAAGATGAGACCCATGATGAACATTTGAGGTGTAGATGCAGCAACTTAACGTAAAATTATTTTCTCACTAAAAGCAAAAGGGAAGCAGGAAGTATACATTATTACACATAAATCATCGATTTAATGGCAACAGAAAACTGAGAAAACAGCAAAGACTAGATAGTTTAAAATTCCATTCCAGAACACACATGGAAAGCTGCAAAGATGATGTAAAATCAGTATTTGTGTGTGTGTGTGTGTGTGTATGTGTGTGTGTGTGTGTGTGTGTGGATCGCACGCCCAGACAAATGGCGGAACACTCAGATGGCATGAGAACGAATAATTGCTTGGGGATAAAGAAGCCAGCAAAATTGGAGTGACAAGACTGAAGTACTGAGGAGCCTCAACTGGAGTATTGGCTGGTTCTGCCATGAGAATACTGTTTTGTCTGTGTCTGGTTGACATTTTTTATCCAAGATATTTATCAAAATGCTTAAAGACAGCTTATAAAGACAGTGGTGTGACTGCTTATATAGTTTCTTGCTAAAAATTTTGTACATTTCATAGAATTCAGTCTGTGATTGACTTCTATTGTAATACATTACCTGATAATAAACTTATGGATTAGGAGACAGAGATGGTAATGAAAGCTGCTATAATAGATAAACCTCCAAATTTTAGTGGGTAGACACAACAGAGCTTTATTTGCAACCAAGAGCAATGGAGTTTGTACCATCTTCAATATGTGGCTTCCAAGGTTGCCATGGATACTAAACATCAAAGAAGAAGAGTTAGACTTAGAATAGATCAATTTGGTCCATGCTTCATGGACCAAACATAGTGACATGACCCCAGAGAGAATCAAAGACAATAGAAATATTGTCCCTGCTGGACAAGACCACATATCACAAAGAAAAGCAAAATCCTTATTAAGATGTATCTCTGCATTGGTCCACTCCGCTGATTACCAAATATCCTTGTAGTTCCTTCTTCTGGCAGCCCCATAATACTCTCTCTTCCTCAAAAGGAAGCTTTACTTAAGACCATCTATCCTGTTTCCATTTGTGCAAGTATAGGAGGCCAAAACTCGTTTTA
Source organism: Neofelis nebulosa (assembly GCF_028018385.1). Taxonomy (NCBI): domain Eukaryota; kingdom Metazoa; phylum Chordata; class Mammalia; order Carnivora; family Felidae; genus Neofelis; species Neofelis nebulosa. The sequence goes on from NC_080782.1 coordinate 212,293,470, forward strand.
ACAATCATTGGAGTCTTGAATAAACAGTCTTATGATTTCTGTTGTAATATAATTTCCTAGAAAACTTAGTTGTATTATTCTTAATTTTCTTCCTATTAATATAATGTGCCACTATGACCCTGAAAGTTCTTTTTGAGAAATACCTCTCAAGATTTATATATATTCCATTGCTTTCTCAACCTTAATATCTTTCTTATGAGAGAATGGTGGCTATTTTGAGATCATCTAAAACAATAGGTGGAAAAAAAAAACATGTTTTCTTTGTTTGAGAAAGTATATCTCTCCTTAATTTTTAAGCATGATTTTACAGGGTACAGAATTCTAGATTAGTGTTTTTGTTTTTGTTTTTGTTTTTGTTTTCTCTCACTATTTTAAATACTTCATTCTACTCTCTTTTTTGCCTGCATGGCTTACAAGGAAAAATCAGATGTTATTCTTACTTGTGTTCCTTTACAGGTAAAGTGGTTTTTTTCCCTCTGGTTTCTTTCTTTTTCTTTTATTTTCTATAGTTTGGAAATGATTTGCCTCCATGCAGGTTTTGGACACTTTTTGGTTTATTGTTTGTTTTGTATTTTGGGGGGCATTTATTCTGCTTGTTGTTCTTTGAGCTTCCAGGACCTGTATTGGTATCTGACGGTAACTTTGAAAAACTGTCAGTCATTATTGTCTCAAATGTTTCTTCTGCTCCTTTCTTTCTGCCTTCTCCTTCTGACATTCCCACAATACATATGCTATAATTTTTGTAGTTGTCCCATAGTTCTTGGATATGGTTCTTTTTTTTTTTTTTTTTTTTGTCTTTGTTCTGTTTGCTCTTCAGTTTTCAGTGTTTTGAGCTGTGCTTTTTGCCCTCTTGACAGTCAAACATGATGTTCTGGGCAAAAGGAATTGCCGTAAATAGTGGCAAAGTGTGTGGGGGAGGATCAGGGTTCTACAGTCTGATGTCTAGGTCTCAGTCTTGTAGTCAGCCTGTGCCTCTAGACTGTGAACTTCAGAAGTGTTTCTCGGTATTTTTTTTTCCACTATGGTAAAACAGCATTGCTAGAATGAACTGGAGTTGGTTATTTCCCTTCACCCAGGTAAGTTAGGCTTTGATAATACCCAGGTAGGTTACATTCTGCTTAATTATTTCTCCCAAGGGCAGAACTTGTTAAGAACAGACTGGTCTGACATATTTAACAATGGTTTCTTTCCACTTCCCCCTGACAGAAGCAGAATATTTTTCTTAAATATTTCCTGTGGGAATCTAGTCGTGCTCCTCGAGGTAAATCTCACAGTATTGTTGGGACCCTTATGACTCGGTTTCCATGTAGTTTTTAACTTTCAGAGTTGTCCACGCTAGGCCTCCATATTTGGTCAGTTACAGTTCAAATTTCCCTGTCATGATTCTGCTTGGTATCTGATGGTAACAAACAAATTTGTTATTTGAACAACAAGCAGAATGTTGGGAGAAGTGGTTTACCCTGTGTCCTCCCCTTTCTCATTGATCCAAGAAGAGTTGTTTCAGCTTATTCATTATTTTAGTTGTTGTTAGGATGGACTGGTGACTTCCAAGCTTCCACATGTGGATCCCAAAAAAGGAAATCAAGAATCATCACATTTAAAAATTTTTGCCACAAGACTGAGTCTTACTGGGCCTTGTAGCTTTCATACTCATAATTGACTCTGGAGATTAGAATTACTGAATACTGGAATTTCCCATTTTGCAAGTCTCCAAATTTCTGGGTAGTTTTCTATTTTGATTTATTTTGGCTTGCAAACCAGCTGATCTTTTCTTAAGCACATCTCTTTTTTCAAACATTTTGCTAAATACTACCAGTAACAATCAACAGACACTGATTTCCTGCTTTTCAATTATTCCAAAAGAGATTTGGTCTCAGTAGACACATTCTGCTTCCCAAGTAATCTTGGTCAGCTTTCCCAAATATTTTGCCACTAGATAACATGGGGCAGTTTTTGGAAATAGCAGTATCCCAATTAAGTGACAAATTAATATAATTAAGATAATTTGATGAAACAAATATGCCCTAAAACTTCAGTGGTTTGTTACAATGGTTGGTATTTGCTATTGTAAATATCAATTGGTGTGGTGGTAAAGACAAAGCAGTGGTGGGACGCATGGGTGGCTCAGTCAGTTAAGCATCCAACTTTAGCATAGGTCATGATCTCACTATTCCCAAGTTCAAGTCCCACATCAGGCTCTTTGCTGACAGCTCAGAGCCTGGAGCCTGCTTTGGATTCTGTGTCTCCCTCTCTCTCTCTGCCCCTCCCCAACTCATGTTCTGGCTCTTTTTCTCTGTCAAAAATAAGCATTATTATTTTTTTTTTTAAAGAAAGCAAGCAGTGGCTTTGTTCAGTATAGTCATTCAGGGACCCAATATGGCAGAAAATATGCTATCTTCCATGTGTAGCTCACAAAATCATCCTGAGTTTCAATATACAGCTGGCATTTAGAAGAAGAGAAAAGAAGAGGAATCACATTTGGTTCAGTCTTAACAACAGCAGATTTTATTTCTGCCCACAATTTATTGTCCTAGATACACTCCCATGGCCCCCAAGAAATACTAAGAGATAGGAAATGTAGATCAGTATAATTTTCTACTAGGGAAAAAGAGCACAGATCTTTGTTCTATAGCCAGATATTGTCCCCAAATCTCTTCTGATCTCTTACCGTCAGAGGTTACTGATATTAGCCAAAAATACCAGATAATTTCTAATCAGTCAAAGATGAAGCTAAAGGGAAGCTAAATGCTTCAAGTGAATGCTGTGTGTTCTTACTATGTGGGCCTGACAAATGGCAAGACACAGTTGCCTAAATGCTTTCTCTGTCATTAAACAAGGGAAATATAAGAGTGGTAATGAGTCACACAGTATATAAGATAAAAACGACACATTGCTTAGAAGCACAACTCTTTCTAAATCTGAGTTCAGAGTGAAATTTTATCATAAGACTTCATACAGAATGCTCTTATGGTAAATAGGAGCTCCATTGCTTTTTTTATACTGCCCCTCAGTGCTGGTCTTCTGTAAAATAATAACAATAATGATAATAATAATAAAACATTGAAAAATGCAGTAATAGAAATGTTTTTCTTCTGGCTTTGTTCAATGGTAGACATTCAACCACCTACAGTTAGAATGTAGATCTCTCAGGAATCCTCCATCCATTTTAGTTTTTCAACTTAATGTTATTAGTGGCAGTAATTTTGAGGTGACCACTCTGAGAAAGGACTGAATTACAGGCAGCCTGTCTACTCTTAAGCTGACTCTTAAAAGTCAGTTGAGTAGGGAGAGAACTACCATTTTCTTTTGGAGATTGAGGATTCTAAAATAGAGATCATTTGAATAGAAAATGCACTTTTGCATCAAGCTGAGTCAAAGAAATGCCATAATTAAAATAAATGTTTTCCAAAATTTGCTACTGTCTTCCATCCACAAAGAATAGATAAATAAGGGCCCAATACTCGTTTCCAGGGAAACTGGTAATATAATTATTAGGCTGAAAAAAATCTCCAAGTATGTGTTATCAAGACTTATAGAAAACTATTGTTGATACTGGATTCTTGCCATTTTTGTCCATTGATTCTTCTAATTCACCAAGTCATAGAAATATAAAATATTTGAAAATAGCAAGAGTTTTTAAATGTCCATGAATTGAGCCATAAGCTCTTTCACAGTCCAAATAAAACCATCTTTTAACACTGGTGAAACATTTAAAGGAATTGTTTGAAAAATATAGTCTTATATAACTAAAGAGCTGATTTTCTCCATGGCTGTTTTTCATTTTGTTAATTAAATATTAGAGAACATATTTCAAAGTGATGGCATTGACTATTTACTCTATAATTACATAGCAGAGGGAATTGCCTATTTAGGTTTTTGGTAAATGGTGACAGAAAAAAACATTATCATTATATAAGATTATGTGTAAAACTACATACATATATACGTATATATATATAATTTTATATTTTATATATATCTTTTATCACATTAAACAAGAAAGCGAGGCAATAAGCAAAACTGGGAGAAGCTGCTGGGCAGAAGAAAAGTGTAAAGCCTTGTGGATGGCTGGGAATAGAATCCATGATCTGCATGTTGGAAATTATTACTTGATTCAACCTGGGACTCTTCATCCTGATTCTGAATATTCTGGAAGATTTTAGGTACAGTTCAGTAAAATTGTCATGTCAATATTAAGTTCTTAGAGTTTAGCCTATTAATGATTTTTGTACATTAAGTCACAGGGCATGAAAAGTCAATAAGAACTGTCAATGGCCTTATGCTTTTCTTGATAGATTTCTGCACTAGGTGACATGGAGAATAAAAATGGTCAATAGCTGAAACTGGCAAAACTCTATGTAAGCTGTCCTTAGAACACTTCCCTAAAATGTCCTCGCAAATTGTCAAAAAAGAAAGAACTAGATGTAGACTAGACCAGATATATAGATGATATAGGTATATAGATATATAAATTCATTTTGTTTTTGCATTTGTTCATTCAGAAAAAATATTATTGAATTGAGTCCCAACAATATCTATCCACTCTAATAGGACCTGATATGTGTCAGTGTAGAACCATCTCTTGGGAAGACAACTAAAATAGCCATTTGGCTTAGCTGGTCCCCATTTGAACTCTCTAAATGTTTTCCATATGAAAATTAGAATGAGCTTTTAATAGTTAAACCAGATTCTGTCGTTTCCACCCCAAAGCCTTCCAATGATTTCCCGTCATAATTCAGACTAAAATCCAAAGCTGTAGCCATGGCCAACATAGACCTTACATGATCTGACCACTTTCTACTTCTCTGCCTTCATCTCAGACCACTCTTTCTGATTCACTCTGCTTTAATGACATTGATCTTGCAGTTCTTAATATTTTCCAAACACATTCTTTTGTTAAGACCTTCAAAAGTGTAGTTCTTTGCCTGGAACTCTCTTCCCACATATCTTTGCATTCCATTGTTTCATTCTGATTTTTGCCCTGGTGTCATCATTCTTGTGATCTTTCCCTGGCATTTCCCTGAGATAACAGAAACCCATTCTTTTCATCAGTCTTCATCCCCATCCTCTTCTTCACTTTTCCAGAGCACTTACCACTGAATGGAGTTACATACATACATACATATTTCTTCTTTTCTGTTTCTTCTCTAGAACTACATTCCATGAGGGTAGGAACATCATCAACTTTGTTTCCTGAGGAATCTGTAATTCCTACATCTCTGTCTAGAACTTAGTAAAAACTCATTTTTTTTTTTTTTGGTTTACCGATTGAATGAATGAATAAATGAAAATACAAAATGAACTGTCTAGTAGCAGTGGATAGAAATTAAATAAATGTGGGGCGCCTGGTGGCTCGGTTAAACATCCGACCCTGGATTTCATTCAACTCAGGTCATGATCTCACAGTTCGTGGGATCAAGCCCTGCATCTGGCTCTGTGCTGACAGCATGAAGCCTGCTGGGTATTCTTCCTCTTTCTCTCTCTCTCTCCCCCACCCTGCCCCCCACTCCTCCCACCCCTCCCCTGCTTCTGCATGCGTACAAAAGTGCTCCCTCTCTCTCTAAAAATAAATAAACCTTAAAAAAATAAAATAAATGCCTAATGCATTAAAAAAATAAATAAACGATAATATGACTAAATTTATAATTATTGAACATTACAAATGTTATACAAGTTAAAGAAATTATAATGAAGGAGGTCTGATTTATTTTATCATAAAGTGTAAGGAGGAGATATTTAAATAGGAATTTGAAGAATGAGTGTGAATTATTCAAGATGAGGGAATGAAGAGCATGCCAGGAAGGCACAGAAGCCTATGCAGAAGCTCTGAGTCTGGGAAAAATTTTGTTTAGGGAAGATTTTTAATGAATAGGTTAATGATTTGTGGAAAGATTAGGTTGCCAATGAAAAATAAAATGAAACTGAAGCCCACTATATTGTCAAAATAGCAAATAGTAAGAAAAGAAACTTTAGTTTTATATTCTATCAAACTATAATGTATTCCACATAAATATCTGCTGATGAGTTAGAGGACATAAACTAAAATTATATGTGGCTTCATCCTAAATGGAGTTTTAGCTTTTTTTGAGGGAGTTCATTGCCCAATATTATTTACAGTTGAACCTTAATGCAGGGATAAGAGGCACCAGCCCCCTGCACAGTAGAAAATCCATGTGTAGCTTTTGACTCCCCCAAAACTTAACTACTAATAGCCTACTGTAGACCAGAGGCCTTAACATAACATAAGCAGTCAATAACACATATATTCCATGTTAAATGTATTATATACTGTTTTCTTAGAATATAGTAAGCTAGAGAAAAGAAAATTTTATTAAGAAAATCATAAGGAAGAGAATATATATTTACAATGCTATACTGTAATAAATCCACATGACTGGATCCACCCAATTCAAACCTGTGTTGTTCAAGGGTCAACTGTGTTTGTGTGTATTTGTATGTGTGTGTGTGCATGTATACATATGGTATATGTATAATTTTTCTAATTGCTATGTGCCTACCATAAAATATTTGGAAAATGTTATAAAAACATAACGAGTGGATATTTTCTATAACTCATAATCAATTTATAATCACTGTTCAGTTAACATTTTGTATAAATCATTTCACTTTTTTTATGTAATTGTTTCAAATATCTATTGATACAATTATGCAAAACTATAAATATGCAAATAAATATATATTACAGAATTCTATAAATTATTTCTATATGTTGAGGCCTAATTTTTATTTCAGTATGTTGCCAACATTTATTATATGAAAATATTTCACATGAAACAAAATATAATGACTATAATATCCTTTTATATTGTATCATACATCATAACTTTAACCCGTCTTTTCTTAAAGATTTGCCAGTTTTTATTTTCTCTATATCAAGCATAGGAAAATTGTGCTCAACAGTTATTTCTGAATGTATTAACTAAATTTATAATAAACTTTCTGTGTACATAGCTGATGATATCTTTAGGGAAAAACTTGGAAGCAATGAAACCAAATACATGAACAATGTAAAAACATTCGCTATAGACTTTCTCCTATACAGTAAGTTTTCATAATAAAGTAGACTATAAGTCTACTTTAAAGTTAAGTACTATAATTACTATTTAACACACAAACATAGCCTAGATCCTGTAATCATCAGAAACTAACATTGTCACAAAACAATTGCCCACAGCATATATTGTGTATAGTAACCATTTGGGAGAAAGAGTATTAAGATCTTAAGAATGAGTATTAATTGCCTTGCCAATGATAATACTGGTGATGATAGAAAATGATAGGTTTGAATAAAAACAAAAATGTTTTTAAACTGAGGATTTGTTCAGTGGTGTTCAGAATTATAAAGAGAAATATACAATAAATATAGAAAATACATTTATTGTTGAAATTCCTAGAAGAAAAATAACTGTGCTCGTTATATTGTATTATAAAAAAAATAATAGTTTCACTGGAGAGAAAGTGGTTAGGAACTAAAAAGTCCTAAACTCTGTTTATTAACCTCTTTTTACCCAATTGCTCTTTTTACATGGGAGTTTTTCATAAAAGGAAATTTCTTAGAAAAATGAGATTGTGTTATAAAAAAGCACTGTACTTATTTCCAAATTGACCTTCTAAACAGGGGAACTAAACTATAGTCTTACTAGCAGTACTGAGATGGGTGATTTATCTGCTCTCTTTGCTTATTCAAATAATAACATTTAAAAATATTAAATAATGAAAATATCTCAGTGATCTAATTTGTATTTTTTTTGCTAATGCCCAACATCTTTTTTCTTTTTATATATTGTCCTTTGTTATCTGGGCTTTTGTAAATAAATTGTTCCATTAATAAAATATTATCCATTTTTGTGTTCATTTGTTCCTTTTTAAAATGAATCCTTTTATCTACCTCTATTACATAAACAGAAAAAATAAGAAAAGCTAGATAACTAATTATTTGTTATTGCTAAAAATCTGGAAGCATCCAATGTAAATAGTGTAGATAAAAACACAGTTTTATAGAATATGTGATTGACTTTGGATTAAGATTAGTTAGATGATAAACACATACTCTATAGCAATGTTAAGTTACAATAATGTTATGTGTATGGATATGTGTTTCTTCAGATTCAAACATGATTAAAAATGCATACTCTATGGATGCCTGGATGGTTCAGTCCTTTAAGCGACCAACTCTTGAATTCAGCTCAGGTCATGTTCCCAGGGTTGTGGGATCCAGCCCTACATCAGGCTCGGAACTGAGCCTGAAGCCTGCTTGGGATTCTCTCTCTCCCTCTCTCTCTCTGCACCTCCTCCCCACACATGCACACATGCCCTTGCTCTCCTTCTCTAAAATTTAAAAAAGAATTTTTTGAAAAATGCATACTGTAGCAATTACAGTGAGCAATTCTCTCCTATTAGCTCTGGTATTATCCATTAAGATTTGTTCCTTTTGCATTTGTGTATCTTTGCAAGAAAAACAAAAGGAAAAAAAAAACGTTTCTTTTTTCAATGCAGTGACTTCATTTTAATGGCTCTAAAACATCAATGGCCAAAACTATTTTTTCTCATTAATTGCATGTTCATATTAGTCTACAGTAACATAAATACATTTATAGACTCATTAGCTGTTAACTCATGCTTACTTTTCCCATTCTTTCAACAGCAAGTCAAATTTCCAATTATTAAAATTCCTGGGTCTCTACAATCTTTTATTTTGTTTTTTTCTTTTTTATGTCTTTTTTCCCCACAATATCTTTCCCATGTACCACAGGTGATAAATTTTCCATTGAAATAAGTGACTTACACATACTTATCAGTACCTGAAAAAAATACATAGCTTATTTTGCAATACTGAACAGTAGTGTGAAATCTTGTAATTGTAATACTAAACTGTACTATGAAACCTTACTTTTGTAACATGTATGAAAAGAGTTTACACAGTGTGAGTGTGTGTGTGTGTGTGTGTGTGTGTAGCAATATTAAACAGAAACACGTTTTGATAGGATATTTACTGAGGGTGACAAAACACAATGTGGATAATTAATGGTTCCTAATAAAATAAAGAAAATATCCTAAGCAATGCACATATGCTTCAGACTCACGGAGAGATTCATAATTGTGTCTTAGCTGGAGGTACAGTCAAATTATGCTGGATGATTACATTCTTTTCATGCTGTATTTGTACTTAGATAACAACAATTTGAAATACACACTAAAAAGAAAACGAACATGATTTCTAAAAGGTTATAATAGAAGAAAAGCCAACCTATGTTTTTCAAGGTGAGGGCTTAGGAAGAGCAAGGGTTTATCTCATACAACAAGCAGCACTTTGGCATTGCTGTTCTGACCCAGTTCCCACTAGTTCCTGAACAGGCCCTGGTTGGTGTAAAATGCCAGGTGTAAAAATGTCACTGAATGACAATAGGATAACCTAAAGCCCAAAGGGTTCTTTAAGGCATAGAAAAAAATGACTTAAACAAATGAAACAAAACCTAGCTCACAAAATCATTCTCTTAAAAAGAAGTTACAAAATAGAATTATTAAGATCTCTTTTGGAGCACTGTTCCTCTCCAGCCTGAGATCCATAACTGACTCAATCCACTCTCCCCTTCTATTCCCTCAGCGCTACACATCTTTCTGCCTTGAGAGACAGGAACGACTTCTCAAGTCCTATAGAAGCTTCTCTTGTTTGACTGGAATTTTTTTTTTGGGGGGGGGGAGGTGTGGGGGTGGAGGCACTGCTGATGAGATTACTCAGAAAAGAAGTAAGTTTCATTGAGGAATAACTAGTAGACAATAAACTGCACATACTTATATGTTTTCTTTTTTTAATTTTTATTTAAATTCTAGTTAGTTAACATATAGTATAATATTGGTTTCAGGAGTAGAATTTAGGAATTCGTCACTTACATATGACATCCTGTGTTCAACACAAGTGCCTCCTTAATACCCATCACACATTTAACACATCGTCCACTCCCCTCCCCTGCAGCCACCCTCAGTTTGTTCTCCATAGTTAAGAGTCTCTTATGGCTGCTTCCCTCCCTTTTTTCCCCCTTGCCCTATGTTCATTTATTTTGTTTCTTAAATTCCACATATGAGTGAAACCATATGGTATTTGTCTTTCTCTGATTTATTTTGCTTAGCATAAAACTTTCTAGCCCCATTCATGTCATTGCAAATAGCAAAATTTCATTCTTTTTGATGGCCGAGTAATATTCCATTATATATATATATATATATATATATATATATATATATATATATATATCTCATATTCTTTATCCATTCATCAGTGGACACTTGGCCCTTTCCATAATTTAGCTATTATTAATAATTCTGCTATAAACATCGTGGTACCTTTGCCTCCTTTAAATCAGTATTTTTGTATGCTTGGGTAAATACTTAGTGGTTCAATTGCTGGGTCAGAGGGTAGAAATCACATATTTAAAGTGTATATGGTTTGAAATACATATTTCTATCCATGAAACCATCACCACAATTAAGATAATGAATAGTTCAATAACTCATAAATTCTCCTTTATAATTCCCCTCCACCCAGCATTCTCCCAACCGTATCCTATGGCAATCACTTACATGAGTTCTGTCCCTATAGATTAGTAAACATTTTGTATAATTTAAATAAATGGAACTGTACAGTATCAGTTCTTTGTGTGTGTGTGTTTGTTTCCCTCAACGTAATTGATATAGATTCATCTATGTTGTAATGTATATTTATATTCCTTTTTATTGCAGAATGGTATTCCATTGTACAGATATAACATAGTTCTTTACCCACTGGAGGACATTTCAGTTACTTCTAGTTTGGGGCTACTACAAATAAAGGTGTTTTTCTTTTTCAGCTTTACTGAAGTATAATTGACACATAAAACTGAAAAATATTTAAAGTGTTTATCTACCCAAAGGAAATGAAAACACTATATCAAAGAGATGTCTGTAATTTCATGTTCATTGCAGCATTATTTACATTAACCAAGAAAGATATGGGAAGGACCTAAGTTTCTGTCAACTGATGAATGGATAAAGGAGATGTGATATGTGTATATATATACACACACCATGAGACATTATTCAACTATTAGAAAGAAGGATATATATATATATATATATATATATACACACACACATATATATGTGTATGTATATGATATATAACATCACACACACACACACACACACACCCACACACACACCCACACACACACACAATGGGATATTATTCAATTATTAGAAAGAAAGAAATCCTACCATTTGTGACAACACGGATGAACCCGGAGCCCATTATGCTAAGTAAAATAAGCCAGATAGAGGATGACAAATACTGCATGGTATCACTTATACGTGGAAACTTAAAAAAAAGTTAAACTCAACGAAACAGAGGACAAAACCCTAAATGCACCAGTCTTTGTATGGATATATAGAATGATAGGATCATGGAGTAGCTAGCTGTACGTGAACTTTTTAGGCAATTTCTAAACCGGCTTTCAAGCCAGTATCATGTATTCTGGTCAACAGTTTAGGAGACTTCTAGTTTCTCCACACCCTTTCCAACACATTGCATGGTTAATGTTTTTAATTTTAGCTACTCTAATAGTTGTGTGTTGGAATTTTATTTTGGATTTAATTAGTATACTCATAATCACTAGCAATGCTGAATACTGTTTCATGTGCTTATCTGTATACCTTCTTTGGTGAAGTATTGGTCCAATTTTTGCCCATTTTTAATGGAGTTGTTTCTTACTGAGTTTTGAAAGAATTTCTATGTTTTGGATACAAATACTTATCAAATGTAAGAACTGCATATAGTGTCTGTTAGTTTGTGGTGTGTTTTATCATTCTCTTTCAAAGAAGAGAACTTCTTAATTTGTTTGAAGGCTCATTTATCATTTTTTATTCTTTTCAGGCATGCTTTTGGTATTGTATCTAAGAAATCTTTGTACATCCCCAAGTCATAAAATTTTTTTTGCTATATTTTCTTTATTTTCATTCAGATTTATAATGAATTTTGAGTCTTTGTGCATGAATTTAATTAATTTTAATTTTTGTAGAAGATATCCAGTTGTTTCAGAGTCATTTGTTGAGAGTTACATCCTTTTTCCCCTACATTGCCTTTCCACCTTTTCCAAAACTCCATTGTTCTTATTGTGTGTGTCTATTTATCGGACCTTCTTTTTGTTTCAATGACCTATTTGTTTGACATCAAAGCTGCATTGTCTTTATTACTGCTACTTTAAAATAATTCCTAAGACCAGGTAGTTATCTAAATGTGTTTTTTTTTTTTTTAATTTTTTAGGCTGTATCATGACCTTTGTTTCCATGAAATTTTAGAATCAGTTTATCAATTTCTAAAAGAAAAAAAAAGACTCCTAGGATTTGTTTGGTATTGCATTAAATCTATATTTCAATTTAGAAAGACTTGACATCCTAGCAATAATGAATTTTCTGAATTATGAATGTGCTATAATCCTCCAATATATAGTTCATCTTTAATTTCTTTCAGCAGCATTTTATAGTTCTAAGTGTAAAAAGCTTGCCAATATGTTGTCATTTCCCCTTAAATGGTTCATATTTTGACACTATTTAAACGGTATTATTATTTTAATTTCTAATTGTTTGTTATAGACATGAAATTGACTTTTTATATTGATTTTGTGCCCAGCATCTTTGATAAATTCACTGGTCTCTAGCAGCTTTCTTTAGATACTAGAAACCATCATTTTCTACATAAAAGACTATATTATCTGTAAATAAAGACAGGTGTACTACTGCCTTTATAGTCAGTATGAGTTTGGTTTTTTTTTTCTGTTTGTTTTTTGTTGCTGTTGTTGTTTTTAATTTTACTTGCCTACTCCAATGGGCAGAAACATCAGATTTGAAATGATGAGTGGGTATCCTTGCCTTGTTTTCTTTTGTTTTGTTTTAATTAGACAAAAAGCATTCATTCTTTTCCCATTAGGGAAAATATATATTGACTTACATAAATACTTTTTATCACGTTGAAAAAGTTTCCCTCAATTTATGGTTTGTTGAGAGTGTTTTTAAAATCAGGAATGGATGTTGGATTTGCCATTTTTATTCTTTCTACATCTACTGAAAATACCTTGGTTTTCCTTTTTTGGTTTGCTAATGTGGTGAATTACACTAATTGGTTTTCAAATCTCAAACTAATCATGTATTCTTGAGATGAACCACTTATGGCCTTCTAATTAATTTCCTGTGGCTGTTGTAATAAATTACCTGAAACTAGATAGTCCAAGACAATAGAGATTTATTCTCTGAAATTTGGGTGGCCAGAAATTCAAATTAGTTTCACTCGCCCAAAATCATTATGTTGACTTGGATTTGCTTCCTCTGGAGGCTCCAGGGGAGAATCCATTTCTTGCCTCTTGCAGTTTGTTATGGAGGCTGCTGTCCCTTGTTTTGTAGCTGCATCATGCCAAACATTCCAATCTCTGATTCCTTAGTAGTGTCCTCTTTTTTTCTGTTACATCTTGCTTTGCCTTCTGTTTACAAAGATACTTATGATTGCCTTTAGGACCCACCCAGATATAATCCAAGATAATCTTACCATCTTAATTTAACCATGACTATAAATTTGTTTTGCCATACAAAGTAATGCTCACTAGTCCCATAATTTAGGACATGGATATGTTTTGAGGAGACATTTTCCAGCCTGCCTTAGTCCACTCTCTGAACCCTAACAATTCATGTCCAACCCAATTGCAAAATACATTAACCTCAATCCCAACATCTTCAAAGTCTCAAATTATTACAGCATCAACTAAAATCCAAAATCTCATCTGAATACCATCACTCTAGAAGTCCAAAATCTCATCATCTAATTCAAGTATGGGCAACATTTTGGGTAATATCCATCTGGTGGCAAAACCCCTTTCTATCTATAGACCTATCAATCTAGAAAACAAGTTAGTTGCTTCCAAAATACAATGATGAAGCAGGCATAGGATAACAGCCATAGATTTTCCATTTCAAAAGGAAGAAAATGGAAGGGAAAATATGATTTCTAAGAAATTAAAAAATCTAGTAAGATTAATTCTATTAGGTCTCAAGGCCTAGAAATAGGACTCAGTGGCTCAATATTCTACTTTCTGCACATAAGACTTTAGGCTCTGCACTTATGGCTTTGGCTTCTGAGTCAATTCTTCCTTTTTCTTGAAAGGTACAGTGTATTTACAAATGAATAGTTTTATTTGACTATTTCTGATAGAACTTGGGAAGTCTGACAGACAGCCATATGGGCTAATAAACTCGAACTACCTTTGAACTGGATCTGGCTAGCACTGGCTCTAGAGAGCCTCTTGTCAAATAGTCAGGAATTTGGCAAGCCCATTGTTAAATCATTCATAGTTTGAAATCGATCATGTCTGGAGTTTTTATAACACAAAAGTTGGCAAATAACACAAATCAAAACTTTTTTTTTATTCTTTCAAGGGAGGTAGTTTACTAATGTACCAGCAGATATACTATAATGTGTCTAAGCAATTTATCTAATTCTAACCACAGCAAAATAAAATGGATCACATTAGTGAGATAAAAATCATATAGAAAGTTTCACAACCTGGTGGACAATTTATGTGGCCCTTACACGGAGAAAAGGCATGGAGGACACAGTGGTCCTTGAAGTCACTTGTTTTGGTTAGCTGACATAGAAATACAAAATTGTATGCTGGCATTCTGGTGGCAACTATAAAAAAATTTATCATATGCCATCTAACAAGTAATTTAACATGGGAAATATAACAGCATTTATTCCTTGAAGCTTTCTCATTTTATTTTTTCAAGTGTTTGGATAATGAAAACATGCTTTTTAAACGCCATTGCTCAAATAAAAACCTAATTAAAATATGTAGTGTGATGCCAGAATTGTTCATTAATTAAATCAATCATTTCTTCAGTTAGTGACAGAGATTAAAAAAATGTCCTGTGAGCATAGAAGACAATCTTAGGCACACATGATAAAGAACTTCCACAAGGAACCAGTATTACTGTTGAGATCACAGTGAATGTATATGAAGTAATTCAAGAAGATTATAAAACATACTATCAAGAAGTGAAAAAAGGAAGCCCAAACCAAATCTAAGAGTACAGAGGGTTTAGTGAGTTATATATAGATGTGCCATCATTGTTGAAAAATAGCGATCATTTTGGGCTTGAACGTGTTTGACTGCTGTAATTTAGTGGCTGTTCTCAAAATTAGAAATTGCCAAAATAAGTGATACCAAACGTGTTGTAAACATGACTCATATGTGAAACATGCTGGCTAGAACCTCATGTACAAGTCCTTTTGAGAAATGCTATTTTTTTCCTACAGAAAAAGATGTCTCAAAAGATCTTTCATAATTAATATATTCATCTTGTAATTTTTAAAGTTATTTTTATGTTCTGTTGTTAAGTTTTCTATTATATGGCTGATGTAGATTTTCTGTTAATAAACAGCATTTTTCCCTTGCTTATTTCCATAATAAATGAGAAATCAGAAATGCCACTCACTTTTCTAGATTCAGAATTGCTGTGTAGCAAAGTTCAGGCCAACAACATCCCAGTGGAAGTCCATTTTGAGGCTTGAGAAGATACTCATTTGCTTCGTATAAATGGAAGAAGTGCTCAGTTTTTCCATTCTTCCTGCCTCAAAAGCAGATGTGATTCTAGACCTTTGGGAGTCTATCATGAACAGCAGCAAAACATTTAAGGACAACAAGCCAATGTAAGCAGAGAAGAAAAACAGAAATAAACTAGGTCTTTGATGGCAATATTGAGCTTCTGAACAAGCCCCAGATTACCTTCATCAAGAATCCTTCTTGGGGCTCATGGGTGGCTCAGTTGGTTGAGCTGAGCATCCAACTTCAGCTCAGGTCATGAGTTTGAGCCCCACATTGTGCTCACTGCTGTCAATGCACAGCCCACTTCATATCCTCTGTCCCCCTCTCTCTTTGACCCCACCCCGATCACTCTCTCTCTCTTTCTCAAATATGAATAAGCATTTAAAAACAACAAAAAAAAATAAGGAAAAAGAATCCTTAAGTAACTCTATGGCTTAAGGTACCATTGTCTGAGTCTTCTGTTCTTCCAACTGTAGCATTTCAAACTGAACAGTAATTATAGATTGTTATGCTTTGAGACATGGAGGGTGGTAAATATATCTTTAAAAAAAGCCTCATGATTCTAGTGTCCCCTTTCCTCAATCCTCTAAATTTCTTACCCTCCCTCAAAGCCAAGCTTTGGGAAAGGGTGGTTTATGTACTCTCTACTTTCCCACTTCTCACTCTTTCTACTCACTCCAATCTGGCTTACTTCTCCATATATCCTTTGGAATATGTCCTCATCTTTTGCACCTCAGTGAAGTATTCAAATATTTGATTAGGTACTCATTTTTTAAGATTTACTTATTTATTTATTTATTTATTTATTTATTTATTTATTTATTTATGAGAAAGCGAGAAAGAGAGAGAGCATGCATGCACAAGTGGTGGAGGAGCAGAGAGAGAAAGAAAGAGAGAATCCTAAGCAGACTCCATCCATGGGGCTCAAACTCAATGAACTGTGAGATCATGACCTGATGCTTAACTGACTGAGCCACACAGGAACCCCATACTCATTTTTGGGAGAGTTTTCTCTTTTACAATATATGACATCCTATCTCACTGTTTGTTTTTTCTTTCACTTTTTTAAATTGCTCTTGTGCTAAAACTGAAATCTTAATATTGATGTTCCTCAAAGTTTGGCCCCAATACTTTCCTCTTTGTTCTTTATATTCTTCCCCTAAGTGATAACATACTTTCTTTGGCTATAAAAATAGCAATACACTAATGACCCATAAATTTATATCTTAAGTATCTTAAGCCCAGACATTTTCTCTGAGCTTCAGTCATATGTATCCAATCATTCATTTGATGTTTCTTTAAAATTTTTTTAAATGTTTTTATTTATTTTTGAAGGAGAGAGAGAGACAGACAGAGCATGAGCAGGGGAGGAGCAGAGAGAAAGGAAGACACAGGATCAGAAGCAGGCTCCAGGCTCTGAGCTGTCAGCACAGAGCCCGATGAAGGGCCCTAACCCACAAAGTGTGAGATCATGACCTGAGCTGAAGCCGGATGCTCAACTGACTGAGCCACCCAGGCACCCCTCATTCTATGTTTCTGCTTGACCAGCTCCCACTCTTCCAGTAATTAAGTTTTCATAAGTTGTCTTACAATTGCCCCATCTATTCCTTTCACATTCTTTTCTGTTTTATAAAACGTACCTTTATCCAATGTCCAGTTATTTGTTCAAGCTTGAAATCTGAGGTTCCTGATTCCTCCCTTTATCACAAACTTTCTATTAAGTTTATCATTAATTTTTGTGGAATTTACCAATCACTATTCTCTGGGTTACATTACTGTAGTGGCCTCTTAACATGTTTCCCTCTTTCAACCATGGTTAGCATCCAATTTATCTTCTTTTATACAGAAATCAGAAGGATTTTTTTTATTAAAAAAAAAAAAAAGAAAGAACATTCAATCAGTTACTCCATAGCTTCAACTCTTTCATAGCTTCACATTATATTTGGGATAAAATCCAAACATTACTCCATGGCTTATGAGGCCCTGAATGTTTGCATTAATCTGCCAAAGCAAATTTCCCCATTGTTACAAATAATTTTCCCCATTGTGCACTAAACACCTAACTGCTCAGAGAATTAGCTCCTGCTGTTTATTTTCCTTATAATATTTTCTTTGGGTGGCTGGCCCCAAGTATTAACTTAAATTCTTCATAGATGTTTTTCTCTGTTTAAAATTGACTTCCCTTCCATTCTCTATTCCAGCAGTTTATTACTTTATTTATCTTTGGTACACTTATTACTATTAATGGGATATATATGCTATATATATGTATACTCATATATATGTATATATATGAGTATATATGTATGTATGTATGTATATGTATACATATATATGAGTATACACATATATAGTGTATATAAAGTATATATAAAATATATATAAGTAGATATATAAAGTATATATATAGTATACAGTATATATAAAGTATATATACTTTACTTGTAATTTATTCACCAGTGCTATTTTTACTGCTACCACAAGGCATGGCAGAAAATAACCATTTATTTAATAAATAATCATTGAATAACTATTATGTGCTAGGCACAGTTAGAGGTGTTGGTTATAAGATAGAGAATAAGTTACCCACTATTGTTAATTTTGTGCTTTGATTTTGAGAACTTCTTGCTAGAGTGCACTCAAATAAGACCTCTGTGTCACTTATATCTCAATAAAGCTGGGGGGGGGGGGTTGGATAAGGCCTCTATGAGAAGATAAATTTTAAAAACAAAATTCTAGGGGAAACTGGGTGGCTCAGTTGGTTAAGAGTCTGACTTCAGCTCAGGTCATGATCTCATGGTTCATGAGTTCGAGCCCTGTCCGGCTCTGCACTGACAGCTCAGAGCCTAGAACCTGTTTCAGATTCTGTGTCTGGCTCTCTCTGCCCCTCCCCTGCTTGTACTCTGTCTTTCTTTCCAAGATAAATAAACATTAAAAAAATAAAATAAAACAAAATAAAAATTTTAGGGGAAGAATATTCAAGATGATACAAAATACAACTCTAAGTTACATGTTCAAGAGACAAAAATGGCTATGGCTAGAAATGATATTGTCAAGAGCAGTTTACAGATGATATTGTGGAATTAGGCAGAGGGCCACTTGCTTAGTGGTTATGGAAAAGTTTATGCAGGGAGTTGCACTGATTGGAGGGATGGAAGAAAGGAAGGAGAGAAAGAAGGAGGGAGCAAGTGGGTGAGGAAAGAAGGAAAGACGATAGTGGCAGTGCTGCTAATATCACCTGCTGATTGAGAATATGGCTAAAAGCTAGTGAAGGGCCTCCTGCTGCGGCCTCACATAAAGTGATTTCATAGTGTCCTGTAATTTCATTGAATCTGCTGCTTCGTGTTAGTTGACATCTGACCAACCAGAAATTTCTAAACCCTGACAGTCACTTCTAACATCCTCATAGGATTCTGGAGTTGCATTTTACTAAATGTTTCAGCTAAATGAGTTCGTGAATATTCTCTCTACCTGATGATTACCTTCTCATCTCTCTTTGGGAAGAGGTCAATGTCAGACAGGTCTGAAAGGAGGGACACAGAGGCTCTGCTTGCCAGAGAGGCAGAGTTAGGATGTACCATCACGTCCAGAAGCAAAACCTGCAGGAATGCTTGCAAACCCATGGACACCAGAGATGAGGCAGGCTTAGAAAGTTCATCCTTTTGCCAGAAACCCCATGACCCCCTCCCTACTGTGTCATTTCAGCCTAAGTTAACAGAAACATCTTTTAATAGAGATTTTTGACCAACTGGGCTCTCCTATTCCTGAACATGCTGGTAACTACTTACTCTCCCATTAAAGTTCTTATCTCATTAAAGACTAGTAATTTGAGAACCAATTTTCATTTTAGGCCACTAACATACCAGTCAGTAATTTGCAAATAGGTAATCTGTTTGCTAATTCTTTAAAATGTGCTTTTTTTTTTTTTTGGCAATCTAGACTCTACATATTTCATCTTAAATGCTTTGCTAGTGAAAAATATTATATTCTTTTTAAAACTTTCTGACAAGGATAGAGGCCAAGGTTGAGGCTTAGTTAAGAAGAGAGTTTGAAGGGAGACACCTGGGTGGCTCAGTTGGTGAAGGGGCCAACTTCAGCTCAGGTCATGATGATCTCAGGGTTTGTGGGTTTGAGCCCCATATGGGGCTCCACACTGTTAGTGCAGAGGCTGCTTAGGATTCTCTCTTTCTTCCTCTCTTTCTCTGCCCCTCACTCACACTTTCTTTCTCTTTCTCTCAAAATAAATAAATAAACTTAAAAAAAAAATACAAGGACCTAAAGGAACATAACTAAAGTTTGGTCAGAGAGCATCTTATCATTTTGTTGCTGGGCAAACTGGGGAGACCCCTGATCCTGAGGCCTTGACTCCACCCATCCCAAAGATGTCGCTGAAGGCTCTTGGTATTGTCATCAGAAAGAATTCAAAGACAGACACAACACAGCAGATGAGCAAAACAAGCAGCAATGTTCATTAAAGCCAAAATAGACTCAAAATGTGAGAGTAGGAAAGAGAGTCCGAGAGTGAGAAAAAGAGATTAAGAGAACTATGCACCTTGGAGTTTTTATCTTTTATTAAGACAGTTGTTAAGTAGGGGGTGGAATATTCATTACCTGGGGCAGGCATTTCTTGGAAGCAGGGTTTTGGTGCCTCCCTTATTTGGTCAGTGGTTTCCAGCCTACTTTGTCCACCATCTTGGTCCTATCTGGTTTGACCGGGCTTCTTATGGCTCTGTTTTAGAGTGCTGGCAGGACAGACTTCTGACTTTCCCCACAGATGGCCATTACTTCTTTTTTTGCTGGCCTCCAGGCAACCTGGTAGAACCTAACTAACATCCTCTAATGAATTCATCACAAGAATAATAGAATTTTATAGATGGAGAGGAGCTTAGAAATAACCTGAATCAACCCATCCTCTTTATAGAGGAAAATGCTGAACATTCATATGCAGCTGCTTGCCCAAAGTCACCTGACTGTTGGAATACATGAAACAATGACTTAGCCCTATGCTTTTGCCTTTACACTATTGTTGTCTCTTATTAGATTATTTACATATTATCCTAATATATAAGAAATTAGATACTCTAAACACAGAATGGCACAACATATAATAGATGAAATTGGCTCTAAAACTCCCAATAAAAATTGACATTATTTGTTTTAGATTGCTCTTCTCTCATCCATTTATCCTCAGTTAAAAAAAAAAAACTATATCCAGGTTTACTAACAAATAGCATATTTGTTGTTTAAATTGGTGTTGACTGGATAGTTATGCAGGATCTTTAAATGTCAAATGGGAGTCTGTGGAAATAGATTGGAATTCCAATCTCCCTACTAAAGGTCTTCTATGGAGCTGTAAATGAAAAACAGTGTGTGAGAACATTGTTTTAGCACCTGTTTTATTGCCTGCACTTGATGTAATTAGTGTATTTAAAGACAGCCCTATTGGTTACACCATATGGTTTGTAATCATTAGTATAATAATAGATGTACCATTTAAAATGGGGCTCAACAACTGAGTGCTATTGTTCCATTATGCCAGCCTAATAGGGGGTTCTCACAGAATTGACTGAATCCCAATTTTGAATCTGACACATTTAGGTTCTCTCAGAGAAGAAATTTCACGTGGTAAAAAGCAAGTTTGTCTACTGTTATTTGATTTAGAGATTAGTAAATATTTTATGCTTCCTTTGACATGTCTGACCCTAAAATAAGGATATTTTAAATAAACTATTATGAATGATGACAATGAATCTCATTACCATTTTCAAATGTGAAGATGTGCTATCTTCTGGTTTACTAACACTGGATTCCCATTGTGAAAGTTTAATTAGCTTTTTACTCACACTAATTTCAGTTGTTATTAAAATAAGAAACTTATTCATTATGTAAAATTTTAGCAGGAAATAACAAAAAGTGGCACAGGTCCTTATAAACTGTGGAAATAGTCCGTTTAAAACAACCTCGAAAACATCCCGTGTTTACAGGTTGCTCCTAAGTGACAACACCTAAAAGTTAATCAGTGATTCTATCTTCTCACTTCTCACTTAGTAGAAGCTACAAGAGGTGACAAACAAAACAAGAATCCCTTTGGTGATAAGACTGGAAGCAAAATAAGAAGACACTGATTTCCAGTGCTGTTAACCAATACTTTCATGTGCATATATACACTTTTTAGATGTATGCATGTAAAGAATCTACAGTCGTGACTACATATTATATGGGTATTTTCAAGTATAAATTTAAATTTAAATACATACTTCTTATTTCTTCACCAAAAAGACTAATCTCCATGCTGAAATTCCAAATTTGATGTAAAAATGAAAAAAATACATGCTCAAAAAACAAAGCCTAAATGTCTATTTTCCTCTAACATATAAAATGAGTTCATGTAATTATAATTTCTAAACTAAATACACCAATATTGTTCTCTCTCTCTTTTTTTATATGAGGATCTCTTTGATTTTTTTTTTTTAACGTTCATTTATTTTTGAGACAGGGAGAGACAGCATGAAAGGGGGAGGGTCAGAGAGAGAGGGAGACACAGAATCTGAAGCAGGCTCCAGGCTCCGAGCTGTCAGCACAGAGCCCGATGCGGGGCTCGAACTCACGGACCATGAGATCATGACCTGAGCCGAAGTCGGCCGCTTAACCGACTGAGCCACCCAGGCGCCCCTCTTTGATTTTTTTTTAACATTTACTCATTTTTGAGAGACAGAGAAACACAGCACAAGCTGGGGAGGGCCAGAGAGAGAGGGAGACACAGAACCCCAAGCAGGCTCTAGGCTCTGAGCTGACAGCCTGATGTGGTGCTCAAACTCACAAACCTGCAAAATCTTAACTTGAGCCTAAGTTGGATGCTTAGCCGACTGAGCCACCCAGGTGCCCCTACATGAGAATCTCTTTGAAAGTAATAAAGATAACAAAATATTTGGGATTCCACTGCCCCATGGTGCCAGATACATATTGAACTTTTTCTAATCAAAGGAACTGCATGACCTTAGTACCACTATCCCTTGCCTTGCCTGCCATCTACCCCCTACCTATGAGGCTTTGCATTTCTCTCATCTATCTACTTCATGTCTCTGGAGGCCAATGTTTTCACATTGTATTTGCCAATTAATGCAGCTTGA
Source organism: Neofelis nebulosa (assembly GCF_028018385.1). Lineage (NCBI taxonomy): Eukaryota > Metazoa > Chordata > Mammalia > Carnivora > Felidae > Neofelis > Neofelis nebulosa. Next base: position 212,316,244 of record NC_080782.1, read on the forward strand.
TTTACTATCCATGATGCAGCAGTCCCTTGCTCTGACTTATGTCTTCTCTGAACCATTTCCATTTGCAGCTGTTTCGCTCTTAGGTATGCCCTTGTCATTTGTCTTTAGACAACACTTCAACCACTAATAGGATGCCGGTCACATATATTAAAAACAGATCTATGCCTCCCAATAATTTCTCTGCTTAGGCAGACATCTCCAGTTGTTCCAACTGCTCCCTTTCAACTATTTTACCATTTCTCACTCTCAGCTTCACTACTCTTAGCTCATTTATGTAGGCATATCGTGGAAGGCTTGGTCTATAAGATACTAATATTCTATAAACTTCATACAACTTTGGTAGAATTAGTCACAATGAGAGCCATCTATTGCACAAAGTGCTTCCATAGTTTCCTTCATGCCTTATTATACCCTCCAATTCAGTTTCTTTACCCACAATTCTCTCTTTTACTTTTGTGTCCACTGTGCCACTTAATCTGCTCTCCATTCCACTACATGTATGTACAGAAGGGCACTACATTTTACAACAGCAATGGCTGTCAGGAATTTTCTATGTACCTCAGCTGATGTAAATATAGATGAGATGTGAAGATGGACAGGCATTTGCTAGCTTCACGAAGTTAGCTTCTACTAAGGACTAGCTAGGATATCCTGTCTGAGGGGCAGTGTTAAATGTCTAGTCTTATAGGGGAATGATTAAATAAATGTGGAAATTTAAACTAAATGGAATACTACAACAGATGCTAAAATAATGAATATATATATATATATATATATATGTTAAAAATGAAAAATAATGTAAATTTAAAACCTAACAGTTAAATATTAAAATATATTTTAAAATATTGGACAAAATGTGGTTTTAAATAAAAATCTTTAATATTTATATAGTTTTTCTTAGATTGAAGGTTAATTTACACATAATAAAATACAGTTTTTAAACTGGTTAGATGAGATATAGCAAATATATTCATTGTATAAGCACATGCCAATTAAGTATAGAACATTTCCATCAAATCTGTAAGTTCCCTTGTAGCCTTTCAAGTCAACTACCACCATGTCCGGATCAAACCACTACACCAATTTCTAGAATTTTTGCCTGTACTAAGACTTCTAATAACTAGAATTATATTCTCTTCTCTTTGGTCTCTGGATTATGTTGCTCAACAAATTTTTTTAAAAATTTTTTTAACATTTATTTATTTTTGAGACAGAGAGAGACAGAGCATGAACAGGGGAGGGTCAGAGAGAGGGAGACACAGAATCCGAAACAGGCTCCAGGCTCTGAGCTGTCAGCACAGAGCCCGATGCGGGGCTCGAACTCACAGCTCTCACGGGCCGCGAGATCATGACCTGAGCTGAAGTCAGCCGCTTAACCGACTGAGCCACCCAGGCACCCCTCAACAAATTTTTAAGAATCGTTAATGTTATTGGTTTACCAATAACTGGGTATGGGATTGCTGGGTAATCTCCCATGACTTTGGCTTTATCACAATTTAAATGTCTATTCATAGCCACTTGGTTTTTTTTTTCAGTTTGAGGCTATTAAGTATTAGCTGCTCTGACTATTTCTTCACAAATAATTTTTGTTGACAGTTTTTATTTCTCTAGGAAAAATACCTACAAGTGTAATTGTTCTGTCATATAGTCAGTGAAGGACAAAATTTCTAAGAAATTACCAAATTGTTTTCTAAACTAGTTGTCTTGTTTTGTTTTATTCTTATCAGCAAATATATAATATTTTAGTTGTTCTACATCCTTACTAGCTCTTGAAGTTGTCACTCTTGAATTTTTCTCCATTCAGTGAGGAACAAAGAGAAACTACAAACTAGTACTCATGATGTATAAGCTGTTTATATGGTATTTGGAAAGCAGAAATGTTAATGTGGATGAAGCCCAATTTATTTATTTTTCTTTTACTGTTAATCACTTTTATGTCCTAGAAATCTTTGCCTACCCAAAAGTAAAAAAATATTGCCCTAGTTGTTGTTTTTTATGAAAAGCCTTGTTGTTTAAGCCTTCTCATTGAAGTTTATCACCCATTGTAAATTAATGTGTGTAAATAACATGCAGGTTTATCAATATTCATATGGGTATCTAGTTGGTCCAGCATCATTTGTTGAAATAATATCTTTCTCAATTGAATTGTCTTGTACCTTTCTCAAAAATCATTTGGCTGTATATTGTTTACATTTTGGGGGGCTCTTTTCTGTTGTATTATATTTCCACTTCCTGTTTATTGATGTTTATGCCAATTCTTCACAGTGTTGATTACAGTAGATTTTAAAATGAGGTAATATAAATCTTCTAATTTTGTGGCTCTTTTTCAAGATTAGTTTGGTTCTTCTATTATCCTTGTTTCATTATATAACTTTTAAAATATGCTTATCAAAATGTTATGCTTTATAAAGTTCAAGTCAGCATATAATTGGACCTTACCTATTTATCCAATATGGTAAGATTTCATTTTAATTGGCATCTTTAGTCCATTACATTCAATACAACTACTGATATGTCAGGCTTTTTGTTTAACACATCTATTACTGTTTTCCTTTGTTCCTCATTTCCTGTCTTGCATTAGTTGAGTATTTTTATTCTTCTATTCAATCTTCTGTATGAGGTTTTAGCAATACCTCTTTACTTCTTTCAAGTTCCTCTTTATATCTCAGATTACTTTTATATGTTTTGACCCGTAAGAAATTTACAACACTACATTTCCATTTATACTCCTTTTCTAGCCTTTGTGCCATTTTTAAATAATTTATATGTGTATCTCCAATACCCTGCCTTTATTTTTGCTTAAAATAGTTTTATAAATTTAATAAGAGACAGAAAATAGCCTATTATATTTAGTATTGGCTTACAATCTTATGTAGTTCTTTCTTTCTCTCTATAAATCCAAATTTCCATCATATCATTTCCATAAATATAGGAAGGACTTAATGAAGAATCTAATTTTTTCATTTCTTTTTTAATGTAGAGATGCTGATGGCAAATTCTCTCTGTTTTCATATGCTTGGAAATGCCTTATTTTGCTTTGATTTTTGATGCCGTTTTCCCCAAACACTTTAAATATGCTATTCCACTGTGTTCTAGCTTCTTGTTCCTAAAAAGGGGTCAGCTATCTTTAATTGTCATTAAGTCACTCTTACAGTTATTTCCCCAAACATCCAGTTCTTTTTCCTTGCTGCTTTGATTTTTTGTTGTTGTTGTTGTTATTTTTGTGTTTTTAGCAGTTTGGACAGCATGGGCCTATGTGTTTTTCTTTTTCTTTTTTTTGTTTTGGTTTTTGTTTTGGTTTTTGTATTTTGGTGCCCTATTCTCTCTCTGCTCTATCTCACAGGGCACTGCCTTTCCTCATTTACTTTTTTTTTTTTTTAATTTTTTTTTTTAGCATTTATTTATTTTTGAGACAGAGAGAGACAGAGTATGAACAGGGGAGGGGCAGAGAGAGGGAGACACAGAATCCGAAATGGTCTCCAGGCTCCGAGCTGTCAGTACAGAGCCCGACGCGGGGCTAGAACCCACGGACCGTGAGATCATGACCTGAGCCGAAGTCGGACGCTTAACCGACTGAGCCACCCAGGTGCCCCTCCTCATTTACTTTTTAAAATAAACTTATTTCAGAATATTTTTAGATTTTCAGAAGAGCTACAAAGGCAGCACAGAGTGTTCCTGTACACCTCGCCCCATTTCCCCATTGCTAACATCTTACTTTTGTAGACTTTTCAATATTGACTTATCAGTTAAAGTCCACACTTTACCTAGATTTTCTTACTTTTAAATGAATGTCTTTTTTCTCCTCCAGAATTCCATGCAAGGAATCACAGTATAGTTAAGTCTTCAGCCTCCTAGACTTCTCTAAGACTATGAGAGCTTCCAGGCTTTCCTTATTGTTGATGCCTTAGACAGTTTTAAGAGCAGTGGTCAGATTTTTATATCCCCCAATTGGGGTTTCCTGTTGTTTTCTTATTTTCAGACTAGGGTTATGAATTTTGGGAGAAAGACCACAAAGGTGAAGTGCCACTCTCATTGTATTACATGAAAGATACATGTGATATATATGTACTTATCATGTGGCTGATAATGTTAACCTTGTTCACCATTCTCCTCACGCCCTGCTGGTACTATACTCTTCGGCTGAAAGTCATTACATTAAGTATTCATCTCAATAGTGTGAAGTTATGCTCTACCACCTTTAGTGTAGAATCATTTGTTTTCATCTTTCTGTTTTAATGCAGATAACACCCATTGATCTGTTTTCAGGTTATTACTAATTGTTTCTTCTGCTGTGTCCAGGCTGCTATTAATGCATATAAAATGTTTTTAATTGCAGGTATTATATTTTCAGTTCTACAATTTCCATTTGGTTCTTTTTGGCAGTTTTCAAATCTCTCTTGAAATTGATCATGACTTCACACACTGTATCTTTATTTCTTCTCACAGACTCTTCAATATATATTTCACTCTTGGCCTGATAATTTTTCATAACTATGGTTTATATTTTTTGCCTGCCTAATAATTTTTCTTGTGCTCTGGGCATTGCATATCATGCATTTTGTATTTGTCTCTTAATACTACTAAGGGTTTTCTCAGGCAACTAGTTAAAATATTAGCAGATCACTTTAAAATTACATTTTTTCTTTTTTTTTTAATGTTTATTTTTGAGAGGGAGAGAGAGTGCGAGCGGGCACAGAGAAAGAGGGGACACAGAATGTGAAGCAGGCTCCAGGTTCCGAGCTGTCAGCATAGAACCCGACATGGGGCTTGAACCCACGAGCCACGCGATCATGACATAAGCCAAAGTCGGACGCTCAACGGACTGAGCCATCCAAGCGTCCTTACATTTTTTTTCTTTTAGTCCTTGGCCAAATCCCTTAGTATTTGAAGATGATCTTTATCTTAAAGGCAGAACTTTTGTTGTTTTCATGGTAAACCTAAGTTCTTTGTGAAGTCACTTGTACTTGGTGATACTGAATGTCTTCTCTGATTTAGCAGCAATTGAAATAGCAGCCCCGCTCTGCTCATCTCTCCCTGTACTGTCTGGAGCCCTGCCCATTCATGACCATTTCAGTGTTCACCCAAGCATTTGGGAAGAGTTATAGAAAGATTTGGGGCCTTCATCATCTCTGGCTCACTCATTTCATGGAGTCCCACTTTATACTTTCTTTCGCATCCCTGACTTACGTTTTGATTACTAGGTCAATATGATTTCCTTTTATGGTTAAAATCAGATTTAGTGAACTGTTCAAACTTGGGAGTTTCCTCAGGAACAAAGTCACTATTTTATCAAGTGAAGTGAGTTGCTTTTTGTTGTTGTTGTTGCTGTTGTTGTTTTGCTTGTCGTTCATGGTTAAATTAGTTCAGCTTCTGCCTGATTTTGGTCACTTTCGAAGACCTCAGAACTATTATTTTTTAAAATATGTTTGCCAATATTTGCAACTGTCATAGTAGGAGGATTAGTCCAATAAAAGCTAGTCTGTCATATTTGGAAATAGAAGTCTGTACCTTTATTTTTTTTTCTTATAGAAAGCTTTAATTGGATAATTGTTTTCTACAACCCATTTTTGTGTTTAGTTTACAAATATATAAACTATTAAAGCCAATTTTCAATTAAGCATTATATCACTTGTTTACATTTGGGGAAACTGAGGCTCTAATATATGAAATTACTTGCCAATAAGTAACATCAGATATTAAATGCCAGAGATAGAATCATATGCGGACTTATTACATTCCAAACATTACATTTGCAAAAAGTATAAAAAGAAGACAAAGAAAAATTTGAGGAGTAAGTAACATAATTATTATAAAGCTAATGTTACTATATACATTTAATAAATTAAGAAAAATGAATTCACAATGAAAGCTATTTAAATGAGCTATTAAAAATTATTTTTCCAAATCAAAAATATTTTAAATGACTGTCATATATGTTAGACTTCAATTTTCTTAACTGATTCAATGAATGTATAATTATTCATTTTTGGAAAATTAGCTACCATGTATTTTGAAAAATGCAAATGATTTCATAGAAGAAAAGCTCCATATTTTTTATAAAAATTATCACCAAAAATAGTATTTTATAAAGATAAAGAGCATTTTGTTTCAATGTAATGATAAATTTCTTGGCCATATACTTAAAACCATGATCAGAACACAAGTGTGAAAAACAGGTATCCATAAAATATACTATAAAACATGTGAAGTGTATATTTAGCTATCAGAAGTACAAGAAAAAATTGTGTACAAATCAGGAAAAGTTTAAGATACATATCTATATATATATCTATATATATATATCTATATATATTAAGATACGTATATATATATGTATACATATATATATTAAATGATCTATGAAAGGGCCAGACTCTGCCACTGATTATCTGTGTGAACTAGATCAATTACCTTAACCTTTCTGATCCTCAATGATTCATATGGAAACAAGTACAATGAGAAAATAAGTTATAGTGTTTACAATCTAGAGTGAAAATGGACAGGCAATTATAACAGTAGATGAAAAGAATGGCATAATGTTTACTCTAGGGTCAGAAAAACCTACCCAGAGTAAATGACATCTAAACTGATGTTGAAAAATGTATATGAATTAGCCAAACAAACAAGAAAAAAAGAGTATTATGTGCAACAGGTCACAAGAAAAATACAGTAGTGTGTTTCGGAATTGAAAGACATTTAACCTGCTGCAGTATATAGTGCAAAGGAGGTAGAGGTAAGATATGAGGCTAAAGAGAAGCAGTAGCCAGACCTATATGAAATGCAAAATCCTGAACAGACTTTGTTTACAATATAAAGTGTATCCTAAATGCAATTGGATAACACTGATGGCATTAATCAGAGGTAGCACAAGATTAGATTTAACTTTAAAAATATAATTTTGACTACCATGTAGAAAATATATTGGGATCAGGGGAAAAATATGTTGCTTTATTATTTAAATAATATACGTAATTCTCTCAACCAAGCAACTATAACCGATCAACCGGAAATAAGTAAAATTCCCTTCATGATCCCATTTACTTGTTCTAAATCAGTTTATTAAAATTTAACAAGATGTAGCCTCTGCTCAAGTCAATCACATGAGCCCTGTCCATTGACAGATTCAATATATATAGGTGCTTAGCTGACCTCTCTTTTTTTCTAAAAATTGGTTATTTAGTTATTTTTGCTGCTCAATTGTAAGCGTTTCTTATATATTTTGGATATTAACCCCTTACTGGCTATGTGGTTCGCAAATATTTTCTTCCATTCTATAGTCGCCTTTCATTTGGTTGTTTCCTTTGCTGTGAAGACATTTTTAGTTTGACATAGCCCTGCTTTTTTGTTTTCACTTTTGTTGCCTATGCTTTTGGTGTAAAATCCATAAAACCATTACCAAAGCCAATGTTAAGGAACTTTTGTTTTCTACAAGTTTTAGAGATTCATATCTTATTTTAAAGTCTCTAATCCATTTGGAGTTGATTTTTATGTATGAATGATAAGGGTCCAATTTCACTCTTTTGCATGATCCAGTGGTACTCTATTGAATATTCAGTTCATGCTAATTTACATGAATATGCAAACCATGGCAATCCAATATTGGATATGAAGTTCTCCAAACACCATTTATTGAAAAGATAATTGCATTCTTGGTGGCTTTCTAAAAAATTAGTTGGCCACAGATGTGTGTTTTTCTGGGCTGTCTGTTATGTTCTACTGATCTATGTGTCTGGTTTTTTGTTTTATTTTGTTTTTAAATGTTTATTTTTCAGAGAGCATATGTGAGCAGGGGAGGGCAGAGAAAGAGAGGGACAGAGGATCCGAAGCAGGCTTCACATTGACAGCAGAGAGCTCAATGGGGGGCTCAAACTCATGAACCCACCAACCCATGAACCAAGAGATCATGGCCTGAGCCAAAGTCTGATGATTAACCGACTGAGCCACCGGGCACCCCTATGTGTCTGTTTTTAGGCCAATACCTTATTGGTTAAATTAATTCCTAAGTATTTAATTATTTTAAATGATATTGTAAATAGCACTGTTTTCTTAGTTGTTTTTTTTTTTTTTTTAAGAAAGTTTGTTATTACCATTTGGAAGTGCAACTTATTTTTGTGGGTTGATTTGTATCTTGAAATTTTCCTAAGTTCACTTAATAATTAGTTCTAATAGGCATTTTTTTTCCAGTCTTTGGGGTTTTCAGTATATAAGATAATGTCATCTGCAAACAGAGACAATTTTTCTTCTTTCTTTCCAATTTGAATCCTTGTTTTTTTTTCCCCTTCCTTGATTTTTCTGGCCTGAATTTCCAGTATTGTGTTAAAGAGAAGTGATAAGATTGTACGCCTCTGTACTGTTTCTGTTTATACAGAAACAAGTTTTCAGCTTTTTACTGTTGAGTATAGTAACAGCAGTGGGCTTGCCATATATGCCTTTTATTATGTTGAGATATGTTCCCTCTACACCTAGTTTATTGAGAATTTTTATCATGAATGGATGTTGAGTTTTGCCAAATGCTTTTTTCTGCATTTATTGAGATAATATATGATTTTTATCTTTCATTTCATTGATCTTCCCTACTTCTTTTCAGTCTTTCCTTTTATTTGCTGAGAAGGACCTACTTGCCCTTTATTCTCTGTGCCTTATCTGGATTGGGTTTTGGAGTGTAAAGGCTACATGAGGGCTTCACAGCTTTAGCAGCAAACTTCTTAGTAATAAGAGGAAAGAGATCTTGTGCTCTGTTAAGCATTGAATAGTCTTGGTCTATTTTAGGCGAGGCTGGGGTTTCTCTGACATGAAAATTTCATCAAAAACCCAACCAATGTCTAGTCTGTTTGCTGTTTAGAAGTTCCACAAGAAAATCTGGCATTCAACCCTTTTGTAAAATATTTGTTTTACATTTTTAGTATCTGTATTTATTGATAATATCATAAATGTACACACAAGGTTTTGGGTGCAGAATCAATTATTATTTGCTTTAATATAAGTAATAAGTATGTGGTTCTTCTGTGCCCAAGTTCTTACCCTGAGGCAATGAAAAACAGCTATCACTTTCCCTGTGTGGGTTTTATTGTAGGCACGGAACACCAATAAAATGAATCTAGGTGTTTACATAAGAGAAAGGGTCAATTGTTCTCTCTCCCTAACTGAGAATCTTCCTGGAAACACAAATAGGGAAAACTCAGAGCTATTATTGTAAATCTTCGGATTATAAGCAAATTTTTCCTAAAGAAAGATAGACAAGTATGTCCCGCTCTGTAATCTATAGTGTCTCATAGTCCCAAATCTTATCACTTCTTGAAATCTTTCTCTAAGGAAATCTCTCTGGGGTTCCCATTTGCTAATGAGTCATAAAGTTCCAGGAAGCCCAGGCCCTAAGTTTCAGTAAAATGTGCTCCAAAAGCTCTCAGTGTGCAGAAGCATAAAACATATTCTCTCTACAGGCTCACAGGTTTTAATCTTGAACATCATTATTTTGTATTATTTGCTTGTATATTTTGCTTATCCATCTAGTCTCCAAAAAAAGTGTAGCTACATTAAGACCTTTAAAGCAATAGGTTTGAATGCAAAGCTAACACAGCTACCACTTTCATTTGCAAAAGACTTATGACCTTTATATGATTGGATGTCATTGTATCTTCCAAAGCCTGTGATTGTACCTCCACCCAGAACAACACTTTTAATTTAAGAAACCAATAAGTTTTACAGCCTTTAGAATTCCAAAATACACAATATTCAGTCAACTTATTTTGTATGCTATAAGTAGGATTCTCTTAGTTTATCCATCTTTATTGAAAACCTTCTGGCTTCAGTCTGATTTTATCTAACTCATAGATTTTTACTGATAAAGAAGTGCAAACCTACACCAAATTTCATTATTTCAATTATTGCTCTTAACCATAGGTATAGGGCAAGATTCCAAGGTATAGAAAGTTATCTGTAGAATGTTTTATCGCAGATTGTTAAAGCTTCCCAGATTTTTGGCCTATAATCTCCCAAAGCCTCAAATCCTTTATTTAGTCAAATTGAATTTTTAGTGTTTTTTTTTTTTTTTTTAACTTAAGCACTTTACTTGCAAACACAAAGTAAAGTGCCAGCTAAGATTAGGTTTGGATTAGAGTAATAGAGACTTAGAGACAGTAATATAAACATGCCAGCCAGGAAAGTAGTTCAAGGCTGGCATGGTGACTCCATAAGGTTATCTTCAGACACTACTTCCCTCTTTTTCTTTTTGGTGAGCCATCCATGACCTTCATCCTCCTGGCCACCTGCTCGGCTAAGATGGATGCTGTTTATCGATATTCAAAAAAAGCAGAAATGAGGAAGAAAAGACAAAGGATTCATTCTTTCTGTAATACAGAGGTTAGCTATATTTCATTGGCCTTCATAGACACTTGTCATGCCTACATTCCAGAAGATTGGTAAATGTGTTCCTATAACAGTTTGCATTATAAACCTGAAAAAAAAATTAAGGCTCCCTCATTGAGTAGAAAGAAAAGAATTCAGCAGTCTGCTATAATGAAATAAATTCCCCAAGTCCTATGGAATCCCAGAACTCTCTTCCATGTCTTTTCTTCACATCAGTCTCCATTAATAAGTGCAAGAATTTAATGAATTATGTACTTAGTTAGGAACCTGAATTTATAGTCTCAATACTACAATGTTTTAAATGGGATTTACCCCCCAAATTCATTTTGCTTATTTGGTTATTCATTTATAGTCAGTTCCAAATTTAGGCTAGATATTTCCATTTCAGAAATATTACCCATAGAGGATATTTAAAAGTCTTGACTGAATGGAAATACAATAAAAAGAAAAGAATAATGAAGAAAAAAGGTACAAGGACTGAAGCTTGATTATTTAAAGGTCAAGAAAATGAGAGTTCAGGAGAGTGAGAATGATAGTCAAGTAAAAGGAACATGGAGAATATGACTCCTCAAAACAAAGTGAAAAATGTGTTCAAAGTAGCATTCAAATGTGTTAACTGTTGTTGAGAGGACAAAAGGTAAGTACTGAGAATTTACTAGTGGGTTTGACAAATGTGGTAATTACCCTGACAAAAGATTGTTTTAGTAGAATGTTATGGACAAACTTACCTCTTTTAGCCACTAGTTGCTCAAGGAAAAATGGGAAGAAGCAAAGCAGATAGTGGATATAGACAAAATTTTATATTAAAGGAGAGGAGAGAAGAAATATTATCTGGAAAGCAATGTGAAATCAAGAGACGGGTTTATGACTTTCTACTCCTTCTTAGGATGTATTATAGTTAAGGAGATTGGTCACACAGACAGGAAAGCTCAGTGAAAACAAGGAGACTGCTGGAACCCTGTTCTTGTGAAGACTGGGCACACTGGGGGAGCAGTGGATGGAAATATATAGTTCATCCACAAAAGATGATGAGATTCAGGTACCAAGACATCAAAAACCATACAGTGCCAAGTATACCTAATAGGTCACTGTCAGTTTCCTCGGGCTGCTATATCAAATTACCACATTTTGGTTGTTTACAACAAGTGAAATTTGTTCTCACACTTCTGGAGGCTGGAGGTCTGAAATCCAGGTATTAGAACAGCTGTGCTCCCCATGAAGGCTCTAGGGAAGAATCCTTCCTGGAAGAATACTTCCTTGCCTCTGCCTAGCTTCTTACAGGCCCCCAGCAATCTTCTGTTTGTTGCTGCATCACTTTATAATCTTTGCCTCCATATAGTCTTTGTTTCTGTGTATCCTTTTCTCTGTTATGAGAGCACTGACATTAGATTTAGGGCCCAGACTAAACCTCACTTTCATTATATCTGCAAAGACCCTATTTACAAATAAGGTCACGTCTGAAGTTCAGAGTAAGACATGAATTTGGAGAAACATTGTTCAATCCACTCAGGTACTTATAACCAACTATCATCTTTACCATTGTTTTGATAAAAGATGTTTTCTCCATATCAAATTTGATTTAAAAAAAAGGTATCTGCCAGGCCCAGGTAGGATGTATGTAAGGAAATAATATTTATTCCTTGGAGCTAACATCTTGCCAGTTATATTAATTACAGGAGTTACATGAGAAAGATTGTCTTTTAATTTTTGTGAGTTTAGGAGTAAATAGCAATTGCCAACAATAGAAATGGAGCAAATTTTATGAAATTGATGAGCCTGATACAATTGAATAGATCATTCAGACTTGGCTTATTCTTGGTACAAAATCCAGTGAAATAATTTCAGTAGTGAGGCACATTGAAATGTCCTCTTTAGATGACATATTTTTCCAACCAATATCTATCAACCAGGATAAATAAAGTAATAAGAATTCTTTGCAAATTATATTTTCAATAATAGGTAATACATACAAGACACCCACACATACTATATGTTATATGATGTATGATGTATAATATAGAATATACAATACATACATGTAAATTAAATGCATTTAAACAAAAATTTTTTTAAATTTATTTTTGAGACAGAGAGAGACAGAGCATGAGCAGGGGAGGGGCAGAGAGAGAGGGAGACACAGAATCCAAAGTAGGCTCCAGGCTCTGAACTGTCAGCACAGAGTCTGATGCAGGGCTCGACTGAGCCACCCAGGCTCCCCTAAATTAAATGCATTTATACAAAGATTTGAAAAAATCAAATATCTGTTAATTTTTATAACCCTTTAACTAACAGCAAATACCTCCAGTAATTTATCACAAAAAAACTATGACAAACTACATATCTAACATTAAACGTACACTATTTTATTAGAGTTAAAGTTCAGAACAATTGCCCATTAACCAAGATCATCTCATATTTTCTTTGCTAGGAGTGATCTCCCCTTCCTTATATAGAAAATACAACCCATTTTGTAAATATATAATATTAAATATACTCTAATATTTATTTTTTGCAATCTTTTATAACATTTTCAATATATTACTTAGACTATTCACATGCAGTAATAAGGCGGGAAGATCTAGAGAATAGTGTTTTGTATTTAATGTATCCCTTTAGTTCCCAATGCTCTACAGACATATAGCAAATAATAACAAAAACAAAAACAAAACAAACAATAAAATTCTTATTTCTAAAAGTGTTAGGAAGGGAGTAAATCACTTAACAAACCTACCTAATATCCAATATAATGTACTATATTTCACTGAACTCAGAAATGGTCTATCTACTTCTGTAATATCAAGATAGTAATAATGCATATGGCTCAGATTGACATACTACTTGTTAAACTAATTTAATGTAAATTAATGAAACAAGATACCCCTCTAAGCTATTAAATAACCTGGAATAATTAATTACGGGGGAAAACTGCTTAAATATGTTAACATAAATTCCCTTTCAGGAATGTTTTGAAACTAAAACGTAGGACTTAGTTGGGGCTATCTACTTGTCAAGAAACCAATACATTAGAGATTTTACTGCTAATAATATTTTTAATTAGTTGACATAAATGTTTCTTTGAGAATTCTAAAAATAAATACATATACTGAAAGATTAAAAGGAAACATATTGTAGTCAGTAAAATCAGGCAACGAGCCTAAAAGAGATATAATGTGCTTTTCCTCACCATTTGCTTTGCTCTTATTATGTAGTCAATTTAGTCAGAGATACATAGGGTGTTCGTTTGCAGCAGGATAGTTTGTTCTTTCCACCAAATAGTATGTTTTATTCTTTCCACAGTGTTATTGACACTTTGAAGAGAGAGAGAGATGCAAATTGTATGGGCCAAAAGACAAGAGCAAGAACTCTGGGATACACTACATTCTTTTACAGGGCAACTTTTTCTTACTTTTCAATCTCTATCTCCTTAAAGCCAGGGAATTCTTTCTCTACCAGCCAATGAATTATCTTGACTGAGACCACTTCTGGCATTTTCTCAGGTACCCGCAGTGCTCATTCTGGCTCTACTATATCCCACAGTGAGGGCAGATGGCTCCAAAAAATTGACTAATGCAGACAGCAGTGGTCTCTTTTGACACGTTGTGAATGGGTGATATTTCAGACCAAAAATAATGCTTTTTCTTTTCCCAATCTCAAACGTGAGGAGTTCTTATCAAGTGTTCTTCGCAGAGAATGATATCTTACCCTTCTCAGAAATTCTGCCTCTTTTCAGAATTGGTGATGTTATGCAGAGGAAAAAAACTCGTTTGAGCACTATATCCTCAGGATACAAAGAGGCTACAAAGACAAGGTACAGGGAAGTAATTACATGCTAAAATCTGCATTTGTATTCATATGGTGTATGGATCAAGGGTATGACAACTTTCAGTAGTTAAAAAGCAAATAAGCTAGGAAAAAAATACTTTTCCTGAAGAAAACTAAGTCCTGAAAAACTAAAATGTGCTGTATGATTCTCCACCTTGAAAGTGTGTATCAATAGCAGTATAATTGACACAAATTAACTTTGACAGGTAGCTCAAAGAATGCTTAAAAATACACTCTTCTGCTTTCATAGAGTGTACTAGGGTGTGCATACAATCACAATAAAATAATCTCTAAACTGCATCCCATTTATTTCTTTAATCTCCAAAATTCACTGTGGGACAAAGAGATTAAGGAATGTCACATCTATGCAGACATGGTATGGCAAGAGCAGAGTTATATAGTTAGTATTTATGAGACAAGTTGGGGAGAGCAAATGAGGTTGAAGATTGTATTATTTCAAAATAAACTCACATAAAAAGACTCCAAGAAGTCAGACTAAACAAATATCTAAGGCCTGTTCTTCAATAGCTCTCTATGTATTTGAATTTGAGAAAATAAATTATACACACACATGCACACACACACACACACACACACATTCTTTGGTAAGAAAATAGTCTAATTTCTCTTTTATTTTCACATTTTAAAAAGTCTACATCTTATAGAATAATTTAAAGAATATCCAAAGGCATAGCCTGAACTGTGTTCAGATTGTGTAAGTGTTGTATCCCTCAGAAGCATGAGCATTGTTCAGAGCCTCTGTATTTAAATATAATTCAAATAAACGATTAAGAAAGAGTTACAGAATAATTATCATAAGTAACACACCTCAGAAGTCTGCATCCCTGTATGAGAGAGATGTCTTTTGAAAGATGGTTATCAAGCTCAAACAAAATATATTCAAGAAGTACAGTTTTGAGTTACTACATCGGAGAAATTTATACTATTTAAACCCATATTTTCAAGAAAAGTGTCAAGCCTTTGAGATCACAGTAAATTAGTTGAATGAATAAAAAAAGAGCCCATTCTTCTGATAAGTGGACTTTAGAAATAAATGAACCTTACTTAAGACTTAATTCAACACTTCTTTAAAAATATATATTTATCTTGAGAGAGAGAATATGTGAGCATGAGCTGGGGAGGGGCAGAGAGAGAAAATCCCAAGCAGGCTCAGCACTGACAGTGCAAAGCCCAATGCTGGGCTGAATCTCACAAACCCTGAGATGATGGCCTGAGGGGAAATCAAGAGATGCTTAACCGAACTGAGACACCCAGGTGCCCCAAATTCAACACTGTAATTGAATTAACTTTGAGATGAAGCAGTAAGTAATTGGGACCCTCTGAAAATCAGTGAAGAAAGATGAGAAGTACTAAAATAGAGGTCAGTTGCTGATCCACAAACTTCTGTTGAGATAAACTCCTGAGATCTACCCCCATACATCAACATTCTACTTGCCCATTACCATTCAAGCCCCCACTACTCCCTAATGAGAGCTGAAGAGACTTGAAGATAGTCAATACAGCAGAGCCTGAATGCAGAAGGAATGATTAACTATCGGACACATAAATCCAGCTACATCTTGGGAGACATTAAATTTTGCAAATTCTCACCAAGGTGCTGCTCCCTTATACTCTTTTACAGCACCACCATCATCCCCAAAAAGTTTCCTCTTTTAAAAGTCTGAGAATTAAGAGTTCTCAGTTATGTCTATTTCCCATACTACCAATTTGAATCCAATATTTGAAACTTTGTAAGTAGTCTATTAATATTTCATTCTTATAAACAATGTTGCTATAAAATTTTTTGTACAAGTAATTTTATGTTACTATGAAAAGTTTCATTAGGATATATAAAGAACATATATCCTATTTCCTGGGACTTGCAGCATCATAGGGCATATGTTGGCAATTTAATAGATAAAGCAAAATTGTCTTTTCAAAGTAGTAGTACAAAACCATATGCTTACCAATAGAGTTTGTGATTCCCCAATGCTCAGGATAATTATCAGTACTGTTTTAACTTTTTACTGTTTGGTCAATCAAATGGATGGAAAATTAGAAATTTTAAGAAGTCATAAAGTGTCTATGCATATAATCCTCCCCCAAAAAGCTCTTACACATTTGTAACAATTTTCACATAGATAAGCTATGTAAGCTTTTTGAATGGCTTGTTACTTATTTTGTGCTCTTCATTTATCTATACTGTGTCTATGAATATATAGGGAGAGATATATGTATACATGTAATATTTTATATTTGAACTAAAACTAACTTGATAATTATTTATATCCCCCAAGTAGTCCAGGTCTTACATATTATCTAAAACAAACTCAATACATATGTCTTAATCAAGATATCAACTCAAAAGTCCTGACACAAATATTACTTTCAATTTCATGAAAATCTACAGAAATTTGTTTATGTTTTTCCAAGATAAATAAAAGGTTCAGGAATAAATTCATCCCACAAGAAATTTAAACATGTAAGTGACAACACAAGACTATTTTTATGGTATGTTGGTCAAATATAATAATAGCTTAAACTTTTTGTAGGTAGGTATCACAATTTGCAAAGCATATTTGCATAAATTTTTAACTATAATGACACTTAAGCCTCTGAGTTAACAGAAGGCATTAATGTTTCCACTTCACAGCAAAGGAAACTGAATTTCAGGCAGGTTGAGTTTCAGGATTCTGAAGTTCATAAATGTTAGTCTATCATCTACCTCTATCTTTCTCTTTCTTTCTTTTTTCTTTTTCTTTCTCTCTTTTCTCTTTCTCTTTCCTTTCTTTTTCTTTCTTTCTCTTTTTTCTTTCTTTTTTTCTTTCTTTCTTTCTTTCTTTCTTTCTTTCTTTCTTTCTTTCTTTCTTTCTTTGTTTCTTTCTTTCTTTCTTATTGAGATACAGTTTATATACCATAAAATGCACCCCTTTGATTTGTACAATTCACTGTTTTTAGAATATTCACAGAGTTGTGAATTCATCATCATTACCTAATTTTAAAACACTTTCATCAACCAAAAAAGAAATCCCATGCCCATAAGCAGTTATTCCCTATTCCCACCACAACTAATCCCTGGAAAACATTAATTAGTTAGGGGGTGTGTTGTTTAATGTCCACTATGAGTTTCCTGAATTTCTTTTTCTTACAGATTTCCTACCTAATTATGTTTTTGTCAGAGAACATACTTTGTATAATTTCGATCTTTGTATAATTATTTGGGCTTGTTGTATGGCCTAACATACAGTCTATTCTGGAGAATGTTTCACGTACTCTCGAGATGAATGTGTATTCTGTTGTTGATTGATGCATTATAGACACCTATCATGTTAAGTTAGTTGATAGTGTTGTTCAAGCCTTCTCTTTCCTTATTTACCTTTTGTCTAGTTATTTTTCCATTATTGGAAGAGGTGTATTGAATTCTTCAACTATTATTGTTGAATGATATCTTTCTCATTTCAATTCTGTCAGGTTTTGATTAGTGAATTTAGGGGTTGTATTGATAAGTGAATATGTCTTTATAATTATTATATTTTAGGATGGATTGATTTTTATTACTATAAACTGTCCTTCTTTAGCTCTAGTAACAATTTTTTGTATTAAAGTCTACTTTCCCTGATATTGGCACAGCAACTCATGCTTTATTTTCATTACTGTTTCCATGGTTAGTTCTTTTTTCCAACCATTCACTGTTTGTTTTGTTTTGTTTTCTAGTTTATCTTAAATGTCTTAATTTACCCTTCCTGTTTGAAAGATAGTTTTGCTCTATACAAACATTTTGGTTGATAGTCCTTTTATTTCAGCACTTTGAATAGTTATCTCACTGCCTCTGGCTTTTGTAATTTCTGATGATAAGTCAGTGTATATTCTTACTGGAGATACCTTTTGATAAATTGTTTACCACTTGCTGCCTTTAAGATTCTGTCTTTGTTTTTGGCTATTGAGAGTTTATGATGTGGGTAGTTATGGATCTCTTTGAGTTTTTTACTTGAAGTTTATTGAGCTTCTTGGATGTGTAGATTAATGGTTTCCATTAAATTTAAGAAGTTTTGGGCCACTATTTCTTTAAATATTCTGTCCACATTTTTGTCTCTCTTCCTTCTGAAGCTCCCATTATGATTAAGGTACATACATTTAGTCATGCTTCACTTTTCTTGAGGGTTATGTGCATTTTTTTTTCTTTTTTCTGTTTTTTTCCTTTTATGCGGATTCTTACGCTTTTGTTATGCAGGTTTTCAGACTGAATAACAAAAATTAAACTATCTTCAAGTATTCTAAATGTTTTTCTGTCATTTCAAATCTACTTTTCAACTCCAGAATATCTATTTCATAAGATTTTTATCTCTATAGATATTCTCTATTTATCATGCCATAGTATTCTACCTAATGTAATTATTTAGATATGGTTTCCTTTAATTATTTGAACACACTTATAGTACTGATTTAAAATATTTGTCTAGCAAATCCAACATCTGAGTTTCCTCAATGTCAGTTTCTATTGACTGCACTTTTTTTTTTCTGGACCATCATACTTTTCTATTTAAGTTCTCATATTTTTTTTTTTCTGTTAAACACTGGACATTTTAAACAAAATAATCTGACAGTTCTGGAGATCACATTTTACCCTATCCAAGGTTAGCTGTTTTTACCATTTGTTAATTTTATTTGTTTGTTTATTGCCTTTTGCAGACTCATTTTATACAGTGTGTTCTTGTTTTAGGGTGACCACTACAGTCCCTGCTCAGTTAGCTTACTTGTCCACTAATGATTGGACAGTTTCTTTTACATTCCCGGAACCGGTAAGTCTCCCACTGTGTGCTGAGGGGTTCTGTGTGTGTGTTGGAGCATATTTTCAATGCTCAGGCAGGCAGTTTACAACCCTGCCTTAGCCATGACTTTCTGCTTGCACGAGTCAGTGGTAAGCAGCTCTGGCATTCTCCAGGCTTGCCCAAGAATATGAACAGCCTTGCACTTGTACATGGCCTTATATATCCTTGGATTGAACTGGAACTTTTCAAAGCCTTCTATGGATATTTCATTTCCAAGATTTTCCTTTTATGATTTTGACCAGGAGATGGTTAAATGCTTGTCCCTACTGGTTGTGCAGTGTCAGGCACACACTGCAGTGTTAAGCAATTTCTACCGATTGTTTTCCTTACAAATGCCCTGGGGATAGATTTTCTTCACTTCACCTCAAAGAATGAAAAACCTTGTGAATGGGGCTTTTCCAGGGGATTGCCAGACACATCAAATACTGACAAATTTAGAGGATTAGGCTTTTGGGGGAACTCCAAAACATTCTGTCCATTTAGGGGTTGCCAGGCTGCTGGTTTTAACAGGTATCATGTTTCTCAGGCTGCAGGTTTTATGAGGCTGCCACAGAGTCCCTGGGGAGCAGGGGAGATGGCAGTAGGGAGAACATGAATGCCATAGCACTTAAATTCTTACCCTAATTTAACTGTTTTTTCTTGGATAGATTGTCCAAGAATTGTTGCAAACTTTTGGTTAAATAAGTGAGTTTTGGAAATGTTAATTTTCACTATTTTTGCCAGTGTTGTCATTGCTTTTATTGAGGTACAGACATTCACACATCTTGATTTCACCATTCTCGAACTACTTCGTGCCAACACTCTAACTTTTTATTTTTAATCCAACTTTAAAGTTTTTTGCTATATCACATCAATATGGAAAAATGTCAGTAAGATGGGTTGGGGAAACTGGAA
The DNA here is from genome assembly GCF_028018385.1 of Neofelis nebulosa. NCBI lineage: Eukaryota > Metazoa > Chordata > Mammalia > Carnivora > Felidae > Neofelis > Neofelis nebulosa. The sequence goes on from NC_080782.1 coordinate 212,336,154, forward strand.
TAATACATATGGAGAGAAAACTAAATGTGCTTGAGAAAGTCATTGTGTTCTGGAAATAGCATATTGCATGGGAATTAAACTATCTTTGGTTCAAATTTCAGTTATTAACTCTAAGACTTTGAAATTTTCTTTGTAATAATTGATGCACATAGGTTTTCTCTTACCTAATGGGGTTAGTAATACCTTCTAAAAAATGCTGCAAACCTTAAATAATGTGTATTGGAACTTTCATTTTTGATCTGTCAAATAAATAAACTGATTAATACTAAGATATGATGGAACAATCTGTCATTAGAATCTTAAAAAGAACTCTGTTTTCTGCATCGAGATTCTATATTTCTTAAAATGGAAGACTTTGACTTACTTCAGCAGGCTTTAGTAAAAATAGGAGAGGCAAAGGATCAAAGGCTTTAATTTATATGGTAATCTGTTTTTTTTCAGCCAAATATTTTCATCCATAAAATATTTATTTAAAGATGTTAATATAAAAATTAATATTCACCTATTGTTAATTAAAATACTAAAAACCTTCAGGATTTTGTAAAGTTCTATAAGCTCAGAGACAGAAAACTGACTTATCCTGATATTTCCAATCTGAGCTTTTCTGAATCTGCTTATGGATTCTTTGATATTGATGTGACTTGTCTAGAAGCTGGACTTCAAAGAGAGACCAATGTCATTAGGAAAAAAAATAATTTTTTCCTTCTTCCCCCCATCTTATGATCAGGTAAACTTTAAACTTAACTCTGAATAAAAAAAAAAGTGTGTTTGAACTATTTTTCTTTCTCTTTAAAGAAAGATTGAAGAAAGACTTCAAAGAACCTGTCACAAAAGGCATCATACCTTGGGTTGAAGGTATGATTTCTATAGACCTCAGTTCAGCCCTCAGGATACATATAGATCTATCTCCGAATGGATACAGGACTGCCTTAGATCTAATCATTTCTTAAAAGTAAAGTAGACTTGCAAAGACAGGATATAGAAAGTAGAATTTAAAGAACCTAGTGCCACTACACAGACTATCAATATTGATTTAAATTGTGTTCCTTCTATGAAACATAACCTCAGTGTCTCGTTTGTATTCATTTTCTGCCTTAAAAAAAAATCTCTAGAGAAGCCAGCGTCTCTGTTGCAATTTGGACAATACCAGGAAATTTACTTAATTCATTTTGGTTCTGAATTACCAAGCTCAGGAAGAAAGGGATGAGGAAAGAAGAGATAAAGAGAAAAAATACCCATAAAATTACCCAGCAACCTATAGAGATTTGTTAAAATATCTGGGCATTTTTGAACAACTTAAAGTATCCAGATCTCCATTATGTGAAGTGTTTTGTTTGGGAATCTCTCATTTAAAAAAATGTTCATTTATTTATTTTGAGAGAGAGAGAGAGAGAGAACACAGGGGAGAGGCAAAGAGAGAGGGAGAGAGAGAATGCCAGCAGGCTTCACACTGTCACCTCATACACCAACGCGAGGCTCCAACTCAGGGACCAAGACATTATGACCTGAGCTGAAATCTAGAGTCAGATGCTTACCCAACTGAGCCACCAAGGCATCCCAGGAATCTGTCACTTTTAAAACTAGCATTCAAGATTTGGCCTGTTAGACTGCAGATAGTTATTAGACTGCATTTTTATTCACTTCCTCTTTTTTAGTTAGAAATTTGATCTTATCACAAACCAGCTCCTCTGGCATATAGATGCCTCATCCTAGTCTGACCATCTGTTGCTCAATCCATAGCAATAGCCATCACTCAAAATACACCCAAATGTTCCAAATGTTTTCAATTTTTTTAAATGTAAAAATGTGTAAAAATGTTGTAAGAAGGAAAAATACATTCCTGCATCTCTGTATCTTCTTTACCAATACTTGTCTAATTCAGCCAATAACTATCTGTAGCAAGTCAAACTTTCCACAACCAGTTCCTTCTCTCATTCTTTCTACTGCTGTGAAAGGCAAACAAGGGCTCACTCATCCTAATAAATAAATCCTAAAGAATGAGTGTCAAGAACTCATCGCTTATCTCAATAGTATACACTATAGAAGCATGGAGTAGTATCCATCTTGTTTGCACTCTTGGTCACAGTTTAACACACACTGATGGGATTTCATCATCAAAACCATCAGTAACATTAACAGAATTTTTGCCACAAACAACAGTAAATACCTGGGGCTTTAATACAGATTTACAGTAAGTAATCCAAAGACACAGTAAGTTTAGAAATCAGAGAGCAAATGGTATCACCTACATGAATTAAAATGGGAACGACAGCTATGAAAAGGACAAGACAAAAATAGGTCGCCTTTAAAGAACGTGTTTGGGCAAAGTGATTCTTAACCTGGATATTAAAAGAAAGGGAAGGCTTAATAGTCGTTAATAATGACATTAATAATAAATTAAGCTGAGAAGACTTAGAAACTGTGCATTAGGAAAGGCAGACTCATTTTTCTTAAAAGTCTGGGGAGGAGCCAAGCTGGCTGAACAGCGTGGAAGTTTTTTCATGTCCATGAAATACAGCCATATCAACACTAAACCATCCTGCACACCTAGAAAACTGATCTGGGGATTAACACAACAATCTGCACAGCCTGAACCACAGAATTCAGCAGGTACGCAACGCAGCAAGGTGAACTGGGGGAGAGAGAAGCCGTGGAGGGCAGGGAGCCACTTTTGCATGTGGAGAGAGGATGGAGACGAGGGGAGAGTACGGGAAAAGCAACCCCCACCTCAAAGCAGCTGGAGAGAAAGTGGAAGAGTGGAAACAGGTTCAGGGACTGAACTAAAAAGGGAAAAAGGAGAAAGAAGGTTTACAATCCATTAAGACTCTATAAACAGGGAAGTGCAGAGTCTGAAACTCCACAGCTCGTTACCTGGTGGAGCACTGGTGAGAAGGGCGAATCCCCAGAAGCACAGTGAAGTCCAGGGTCTTTAGGCCACACGGAGGAGGCGGTACCCCTGCTGGGAGGACACCTGGTAAAGGCTGTGTGGATCCCCCAAAGTCAAAGGCCCCAGAGGACCTGGGGAGAACAACCATATTCACTGGTGCTGGAACAAGGTTGCTGGGGGTGAAGCCTGGTGCCAGATGTGTGTTGTGATTTTCCATATCCCTGAAACGCCGCTGCTACAGGATCATGTGAACTTTTTCTGGGGCAGCCTGGCTCCAGCTGCAGTCTCTGGGTGTTGGCAGCAGCACGATCCCAGGTGCAGCCAGCACCTGGCCATTGCTCAGTGAGACCCTCCCCAGAGGGCAGAATGGGTCAACGCTGCAGTTCCTCAGAAATAAGGGGTCGGAAAAAACAGCCATATCTGAGATAAAACTCTAGAGTAAGGTGCTGCCTCGAGCTTGGTCACAGACCATGTAAAAGCAGGGAGTGGACATAAGGTGAAGACAAAGGACGGGTGCATGATTGCTGATCAGGGAGAAGAGAGTTCCGATCCTAGAGACTGCATAGCTGGGTGACGCCATTACACTAAGCCCCGTGTAACTGGGCCAGTCTCGCTCTTCAGGAACATGAGTCTCTCCTCTTGCTTAGTTTATGGACTATCAAGCACTTCATAGTCTGACATCTAGGGGAAAACAAAATAATTTCTGTCATATTTCAGTCTGTTCGCGGGTCCATCTATTCAAATTTTTTTTTCTTTTTCTCCTTTTTCATTTCTTTTCTTTTTCTAGAATACAGAAAGAAAAACTTTATTTTTATTTTCAATTTTTCTTAAAAATATTTTCTTTAATTTTTTCTACTATATTTTTTTACTTTTGTGTAAATTTTCTCAAATTGTATTTTACTTACATCATTTCATTTTATTCTACTTCAGTGTATTCATTTTTTCAAATTTTCAAATGATTTCCTTTTTTTTCTTTCCCCTTTTTTCACTAATCTATCATGCCCTTTTTTCACTAATCTATCACTAATCTTTCAACACACAGACCAAAACACACCTAGGATCTAGCATCATTTGATTATTTTTGTGTTTTTAATTTTTTAATTTTAAAATTTTTTTAATTTTCATTTTTTTTACCTCATTAATTCCTTTTCTCCTTTCAAAATGATGAAATGAAGGAATTCACCCCAAGAGAAATAGCAGGAAGAAACGACAGCCAGGCACTTAATTAACACAGATACAAGCAAGATGTCTGAAACAGTTTAGAATCACGGTAATAAGAATACTAGCTGGAGTCGAAAATAGATTAGAATCTCTTTCTGTGGATTAAAGAAGTAAAAGCTAGTCAGGATGAAATAAAAAGTTATAACTGAGCTTCAAACTCGAACGGATGCCATGGTGGCAAGGATGGATGAGGCAGAACAGGAAATCAGTGATAAAGAGGACAAACTTACGGAGAATAATGAAACAAAAAAAAAGAGGGAGACTAAGGCAAAAGAGCACGATTTAAGAATTAGAGAAATCAGTGACTCATTAAAAAGGAACAACATCAGAATCATAGGGGTCCCAGAAAAGGAAGAGAGAGAAATAGGGGTAGAAGGGATATGTGAGCAAATCATAGCAGAAAATTTTCCTAACCTGGGGAAAGACACAGGCATCAAAATCCAGGAAGCACAGAGAACCCCCATTAGATTCAACAAAAACCAACCATCAGCAAGGCATATCATAGTCAAATTCACAAAATACTCAAGCAAGGAAAGAATCATGAAAGCAGCAAGGGAAAAAAAAAGTCCTTACCCTATAAGGGAAGACAGATCAGGTTCAGAGCAGACCTATCCAGAGAAACTTGGCAGGCCAGAAAGGAGTGGCAGGATATATACAATATGCTGAATCAGAAAAATATGCAACCAAGAATTTTTTATCCAGCAAGCCTGTCATTCAAAATAGAAGGAGAGGTTAAAAGGTTCCCAGACAAATAAAAATCAAAGGAGTTCATGACCAATAAACCAGCCCTGCAAGAAATTTTAAGGGGGACTCTCTGAGGGGAGAAAAGACTAAATAAATAAATAAATAAATAAATACCAAAAGCAACAAAGACTAGAAAGACCAGAGAACACCACCAGAAACTCGAACTCTTCAAGTAACATAATGGTAATAAATTCATATCTTTCAGTACTCACTCTGTCAATGGACTCACTGCTCCAATCAAAAGACATAGGGTAACAGAATGTATAAGAAAACAAGATCCATCTGTATTCTGTTTACAAGAGACTCACTTTAGACCTAAAGACACCTTCAGATTGAAAGTAAGGGGATGGAGAACCATCTTTCATGATAATGGTCAACAAAAGAAAGCCAGAGTAGCCATACTTATATCAGACAATCTAGACTTTAAAATAAAGACTGTATCAAGAGATGCAGAAGGGCATTACATCATAATTAAGGGGTCTGTTCACCATGAAGACCTAACAATTGTAAACATTAATGTGCCAAATGTGAAAGCACCCAAATGCATAAATCAATTAATCACAAACATAAAGAAACTCATTGATAATAATACCATAACAGTAGGGGATTTCAACACCCCACTCACAGCAATGGACAGATCATCTAATTAAAAAATCAACAAGGAGACAATGGCTTTGAATGACACATTGGACCAGATGGACTTATCAAATATATTCAGAACATTTCATCCTAAAGCAGCAGAATATACATTCTTCTCCAGTGCATATGGAACGTTCTCCAGAATATACCACATACAGGGACACAAATCAGCCATCAACAAGTACAAAAGGATCAAGATCATACCATGCATATTTTCAGACCACAACGTTATGAAACTCGAAATAAACCACAAGAAAAAATTTGGAAAGGTAACAAATACTTGGAGACTAAAGAACATCCTACTAAAGAATGAATGGGCTAACCAAGAAGTTAAAAAAAAAAAGTAAGAAGTTCGTGGAAGCCAATGAAAATGATAACACCACAACCCAAAACCTCTGGGATGCAGCAAAGGTAGTCATAAGAGGAAAGTATATAGCAATCCAGGACTTCCTAAAGAAGGAAGAAAGATCTCAGATACACAACCTAACCTTAAACCTTAAAGAGCTGGAAAAAGAACAGCAAATAAAATCCAAAACCATCAGAAGACAATAAATAATAAAGAATAGAGCAGAAATTAATGCTATCGAAACCAGCCAAACAAACAAACAAACAAACAAAAAAAACAATAGAACAGATCAATGAAACCAGAAGCTGGTTCCTTGAAAGAATTAACAAAATTGATAAACCACTATCCAGTTTGATAAAAAAAAAGTACCCAAATAAAATTGAGAATGAAAGAGGAGAGATCAAATCAACACAGCAGAAATAAAAACAATAATAAGAGAGTATTACGAGCAGTTACACACCAATAAAATGGGAAATCTGGAAGAAATGGACAAATTCCTCGAAACATATACACTACCAAAACTGAAACAGGAAGAAATAGAAAATTTGAACAGACCCATAACTAGTAAAGAAATCGAATTAGTAATCAAAAATCTCCCAAAAAACAAGAGTGCAGGGCCAGATGGCTTTCCAGGGGAATTCTACCAAACATTTAAGGAAGATTTAACACCTATTCTCTTGAAGCTGTTCCAAAAAACAGAAATGGAAGGAAAAGTTCTAAACTCTTTCTATGAACCCAGCATTACCTTAACTCCAAAACCAGACAAAGACCCCACTAAAAAGGAGAACTACAGACCAATTTTCCTGAGGAACATGGATGCAAAAATCCTCAACAAGATATTTGCCAACTGGATCCAACAATACATTAAACAAATTGTTCACCATGACCAAGTGGGATTTATACCTGGGATGTAGGGCTGGTTCATTATCCACAAAACAATCAGTGTGATTCATCACATCAATAAAAGAAAGAACAAGAACTATATGATCCTCTCAATAGATGCAGAGAAAGTATTTGACACAATACAGCATCCTTTTTTGACAAAAACCCTCAAAAAATTAGGGACAGAAGGATCATACCTTGAGATCATAAAAGCCATATACGAAAGACCCAGCACTAATGTCATCCTCAATGGGGAAAAATTGAGAGCTTCCCCCCTAAAGTCAGGAACAAGACAGGGGTGTCCACTCTCACCACTGTTATTCAACATAGCATTGGAAGTCTTAGCCTCTGCAATCAGTCAACACAAAGAAATAAAAGGCACCCAAATAGGTCAGGAGGAAGTCAAACTTTCACTCTTTGCAGATGACATGATACTCTATATGGAAAACCCAAAATATTCCACCACAAAACTGCTAGAACTGATTCATGAATTCAGCAAAGTTGCAGGATATAAAATCAATGCACAGAAATCTGTTGCATTCCTATACACCAATAATGAAGCAACAGAAAGAGAAATCAAGGAATCGATCCCATTTACAATTGCAGCAAAAAACCATAAAATACCGAGGAATAGATCTAACAAAAGAGGTGAAAAATCTGTACACTGAAAACTACAGGAAGCTTATGAAAGAAGTTGAAGAAGACACAAAAAAATGGAAAAATATTTCATGCACCTGGATAGGAAGAACAAATATTGTTAAAATGTCAATACTACCCCAAACAATCTACATATTCAATTAAATCCCTATCAAAATAACACCACATTCTTCACAGAGCTAGAACAAACAATCCTAAAATTTGTACGGAACCAGAAAAGACCCTGAAGAGCCAAACCAATCTTTAAAAAGAAACCAAAGCTGGAGGCATCACAATCCTGGACTTCAAGCTGTATTACAAAGTTGTAATCATCAAGACAGTCTGGTGCTGGCACAAAAACAGACATTCAGATCAATGGAACAGAATAGAGAACACAGAAATGGATCCACAAACATATGGCCAACTAATCTTTGACAAAGCAGGAAAGAATATCCAATGGAATAAAGAAAGCCTCTTCAGCAAGTGGTGCTCGGAAAACTGAACAGCGACATGTAGAAGAATGAACCTGGACCACTTTCTTACACCATACACAAAAATAAAGTAAAAATGGATGAAAGACCTCAATGTAAGATAGGAAGCCATCAAAATAATCGAGGAGAAAGCAGGCAAAAACCTCTTCGATCTTGGAAACTTCTTACTCGACACATCTCCACATATAAGGAAGACAAAAGCAAAAATGAATTACTGGGACCTCATCAAAATAAAAAGCTTCTGCACAGCGAAAGAAACAATCAGCAAAACTAAAAGGCAGCCTACAGAATGGGAGAAAATATTCACAAACGACATACCAGATAAAGGTTTGTCCAAAATCTATAAAGAACTTATCAAACTCAACACCCCAAAAACAAATAATCCAGTGAAGAAATGGGCAAAAGACATGAATAGACACTTCTCCAAGGAAGACATCCAGATGGCCAACCGACACATGAAAAAATGCTCAACATCACTCATCATCAGGGAAATACAAATCAAAACCACAATGAGATACCACATCACACCTGTCAGAATGGCTAACATTAACAAATCAGGCAACAACAGATGTTGGTGAGGATGCGGAGAAATAGGATCTCTTCTGCACTGCTGGTGGGAATGCAAGCTGGTGCGGCCACTCTGGAAAACAGTATGGAGGTTCCTCAAAAAACTGAAAATAGAACTATCCTACGACCCAGCAATTGCACTACTAGGCATTTATCCAAGGGATACAGGTATGCTGTTTCAAAGGGGCACATGCACCCTAATGTTCACAGCAGCACTATCAACAATAGCCAAAGTATGCAAAGAGCCCAAATGTCCATTGATGGATGAATGGATAAAGAAGATACAGTATATATACATATACATACATACATACATATATATATATGTATATATACAAAAGAATAATTAATATACAAATTAATATACAAAAGAATAATTAAAAAAGTACCTGATGTTATAGAATTTATAATTCAGTAGGATCAGACAGATAAAAAATTAAATATACATATTTTCTATCTATATATACAAATGTCTTTTATATACATATACATACATACATACATATATATATACATATATATAATAAAGTATTATTACTTTATATAATAATATAATATATTATTATATAATATTATATAATATATATTATATATTTTATATAATATATATATTATATAATATATAAAATATAAAATATATATAATATTATATAATATATATAATATTATATAATAATAATATATATAATAATTACTTTATATACATATATATATGTATGTATGTATGTATATGTATATATACACACACTGGAGTATTACTCGGCAATCAGAAAGAATGAAATGTTGACATTTGCAACTGTGTGTGGAACTAGAGGGTATTATGCTAAGCAAAATTAGTCAGAGAAAGACAAATATCATATGACTTCACTCACAGAACAGATGAACATAAGGGAAGGGAAGCAAAAATAGTATAAAAACAAGGAGTGGACAAAACATAAAAGACTCTTAAATACGGAGAATAAACAGAGGGTTTCTGGAGGGTTTGTGGGAGCGGGGATGGGCTAAATGCATAAAAGGCATTAAGAAATCTACTTCTGAAATCACTGTTGCACTATATGCTAACTAATTTGGATGTAAATTTAAAAAAAAGTCTGGCTAATGCCTGGGTTGCATTATAAACTACACTAAAGCTTGATTCAAAATTCTCTCCTTCTGCATAATTGATTTTCCTTATTAACTCAAAACATGTGAGTCTGAAGATGTCTCTCTCTTTTTCCCCTTCCTCCCCATAATTTTCCAATGTCACTTTTTTATGTCATCACACTTTAGAAATTACACTTCTTATAAAATTCCTCTTTAAAAGAGTTCTAGGATTTAAAAATCTAGTATTATGGATGTGTTAGAATCCAAGCAACAAATGAAATTACCAACATTTTCTTTTATAATGAGGGCTCTATGTGAAATTAATATATATGATGCAGTGTAAAAACTTATGAGTTTATACTGTACCAAAACCTATTAAGAAACACATTCAAGCTAATTTTACACCTTTTAGTCAATGTTCTAAATAATTTTGTATAGTTGTCACAAGTAGTTTCAATATAGGTGGCCAATTCTCTCTATCCAGCTTCAAGTGGTATATAACAAAAATTGTTACATTTAGATTAATATTGACCTAAATTGCTTTTCTCATGGTGTTCTGTTTTTTATTTAGTTGTGTTTTGGGCACATTTCCAGTTACCATTTGTCAAAGGTCCTGGCTCAGCAGGTTGATGTAGAAAAATCCAACACCTATAGCTTCCCAGACTTTCCTAATAAAGTGGCATATCTTTGTCAATTTCTCTATCTCAACACAAAATTCATTTCTTCATAGCTTCTATGACTATCTGAAATAATCTCATTTATTTCTTTGCATTATGGCAGGAACTGTTCTGCTTTTCCATTCATGTGTCCCCATATAAAGTACATAGCTTATAGTAACTTTTTAATGAATATGCTTTGAATTAATTAACAATGAATGAATGAATGAATGAGTAGATAGATGGAGAATGAGTCAATGAATCAACCAAATTTAATTAAAATGAATTTTTATTATAGTAAATTAGGAAGTAAGATGCAGCTTAACTTTCAACATAATCTTATACAAAATGTTGACTTGTGGCTTAATAACATTTGCCAAATCACAACATTTCAATAAATCATTCCTCCATTCCCTGTTGCATGCCATGATCTACGGACTCATGTTTAATTTATTTCATTTTCTTCCAGCCGCATCTGTATGATCTAGTCCACTTTGTATCACTTCTGTTTATACCATTGTTGCCCATGGATGTTTCTCTGTTCTTTGTTCATTCACAGCTACAGAATTGAAAACAATAATCACATAAGCTCATTTCTTGTAAAAGTCCACATGTTATTGTCCTTATCTTTAGCTTGGGTTTTGCAGAGTATGGCTTAGTTGATGCCAGTTTCTTTAAAAATGTATTTTGTACTGTTCTATTATGGTCAAAACCAATGCACAGGAAAAAAAAAAGCATAGATTGAAATAGATTCAAAAAGGGAGAGGATTGAGAGAAATATGTTACAAAGATCACAATCCCTTGGTCCTATATCTCATTCACATTTTCTTTACTTATATTCAGACTTGCTCCTTCTGTTTTTCCATTCTCTTCCATATTAATTCCTTTCCCTGTATTTATATACCAGTTTCCCCCTCTGGCCTGTTAATAGAATGCTCAACAGTGTTACAAAGTTGTATCTTAGTAGCTCAAAGGAATCCATTCATTTCTCTGAGGACTTATTTTGCTCTCAGGAAGCAACATAGGTTCCAAGAAGATGTGTGATTAAAAAAACAAAACAAAAATCCTGGTTTTTTTTATTAAACCATATTTTTCTCCAATAGTATAAATGATTATAATTAAAAACCATAACTTTTGAGCCATGAAAATAACACTAATCTATATTTTCCATTAAACTTTGCTTAACCTTGCATTCAAGGAACCATAGCTTTTAAGCAATGCTAGATCATAAGGCCTGCCATATCCATATAGCTGTAGGGACTTATAAAGTTGTACATTATCTCCTCGCAACACATTCGTCTCTAACATACATTTAGAGAATCTAATGAAAATGAGATCAAGTTCACAGATAACTACCAATTAAAAAGAAATGAAAATTAAAATTATCCCCAGATTTGTAATCTTCTCAGAAAGAATTCATGGTATGGTGGACTGGGGCAAACAATTTTCTTATTTTTCCAATAAAGGATACCTTGGATGGGATTCTGAATTAGACGATGTAAAGTTTAAGCAAATATCAACCTTTCTATGATATATATGACTATGTAAGCCAATCAATGTTTTAGTGTTAAAAGATTAAATTCCTGGGCTACTGAATCCAAAGTAGAGTTATTTTTTGCCTGTACAGAGCAATGTTTTGGAGGAGAACATGTTGAATCTTATTCAAAATGGTTAGACCACATGACAACCTCATCTTCATCATTTGGCTTATTAGGTCCAGAATATAAAATATTTCATTGATATGTTTTCAGAATATGCAGTAAAAGAAAACAGTCATAAACACATACACATAAAGAAACAGTTGTGCAGCTGGTGAATGTATTAATGCAGAGTCATGAAAGATCAAGGGCCACATTTCTATTATGTGCTTGTGTGTGGGAAGGCAGAACTAAAATTAAATTCCAATATTGTGCCCTAAGTTCTTTATTTATGAGAGTCATGTAAGATGACCTAACTATAGTATTCATCACCATTTGTGATACATAATTATTTTTTTTTCATTCCTTCAACAAAGTTCTTATAAGTTCCTTTATAATGTTATTCTTTCCAGGTACTTTTCTAGATGTTCATGATACATCAGTAGACAAAAGAATAATTAAAAAAGTACCTGATGTTATAGAATTTATAATTCAGTAGGATCAGACAGATAAAAAATTAAATATACATATTTTCTATCTATATATACAAATGTCTTTTATCCATATTGTGCACGTATGTATGTTGAACACATGCTTGTGTTTATGCTATATTAGAAGATGATGAGTGTTGTGGGAGGGATGTGTGGCAATTTTAAGTTGTGGCCAGGGAATGTATCACTGAGAATTTGACATTTGAACAAACATTTTAAGGAAGTGAGCGCATGAACCATGTGGGTATATAGGGTAAAATGTTTCAGGCACTTGAAAGAGAGCATGCTTTGAGCAATTCAGCATTGGTATAATAGGGACTACATAAGTGAAGGAGAGAGTGATGGCAAATAAGATTTATCAAGATCGAGAGGGTCAGTCCACATAGAAATTTGTAGGGCAATGTAAAGACTTAACTTTGAGCTAAAAAAACATTTTAAAGTTGAACAGAACAGTGATATAATAGGTCATACTATTCAGAAGAACACTGTTTTTGTTTATTTGTTTGCATTTTTGTTTGTTTCTGTTTGTAGAATATATAGGAAACGGTGGAAGCAGGGAGACTAGAAGACAAATTGAAATAATGTCTATGAAATGTGATGATGATGTGGAGCAAAGTGGTTGTAATGGAGATACCAAGATGCAGTTGATTCTGAATATTGTCTGAAAACAAAGATGTCAGGATAGACATATAGACGTGAGAAAAAAAGAAGAGTCAAGAATGCCACTCAGACATTTGGAATAAGCAACTGGAAGAATGGAAAATAGTGTAGTTACAGCAGGTCTGGGAAAAGAATGCCCAGAGTTTATTAGTGGACATGTTAAAATTTAAATATCCGAGTGAAGATACTGAGTTTATAATTTGATATATGAATTCAGACAATTTGAGATAAATCTGAACAAGATATTTGGATATAAAGAAGGTATTTAATTTCAAGGCCTTACATGAGATCTTAACATAAGCATGTAAATGAAAAAGAAAAGAGTTACCAGGATACAACAATGGAGAATTCCAAGACCCAGAAATAAGGAGTATAAACCGGTTCCACACAAGAGCCTGGGAGGAGGTAAACCACCTTATAGGAGTAATATCAGAAAAAGGAATTTTCCAGAAATGTATGCAGTATTGAATTGAGAAGTACATTCCAGAAATGTATGCAGTATTGAATTGAAATATTGTAGGTAAAGCAACATCCATTAAGACCAATCCATAGGGGGTCGCCTGGGTGGCTCAGTCGGTTAAGCGTCCAACTTCGGCTCAGGTCATGATCTCGCAGTCCGTGAGTTTGAGCCCCACATCGGGCTCTGTGTTGACAGCTCAGAGCCTGGAGCCTGTTTCAGATTTTGTGTCTCCCTCTCTCTCTGACCCTCCCCATTGATGCTCTGTCTCTCTCTGTCTCAAAAATAAATAAACGTTAAAATTTTTTTTTTTAAAAAGACCAATCCATTGGGCGTGGAACCTACTTACTCTACTAGCAAATGAGAGCCACTTGCATGATTTTTTTTTTCACATTTTGTTCATTAACATCATGTTAGAAGCTTGAAATCGGCCATGGCCAGAGTGTTTTATACCACAAAAATCTGCAGACTCAGAACTAGAGAATTTTTCTCCCACTGAAAGTCATCATCAACATCAACCAGCACACCACAGACAAAGACATGATTTTGGGATTCAGTAATGTGTAGGTCCACTGGAGATCATGACATGCATTTTCAGAAGAGCAGTGAGGGGGAAAGCTTCAGTGAAGTGGTTGAGGAAAGAAAGGAATCACAACCAGTGAGTATGCATAACTCTTTTCAAGGAAAGTTTACATAAAAAGGCAATAGCTACAGCAATATTTTTGAAAGACTGAAAGATTTTGGTTTGTTTGTTTTGTGTTTTTAAAGAGGGATCTATAGCATTAGTGAATGCCAATGGGATTGATCCAAGAGGTAGAGGAGGGAAATGACAATGAAAGGAGGGAAAAATGGATGGAGCTGTAACCTTGTGAAAGGGGAGGGATGTAGTGCTCAAGTGGAGGAGTTGTTTTTCCAGAAGAGTACAGACTTTTCTTCCCTGGCAATAGGTGGGAACACAGAACATATGGTTTATATATGCATGGTGAGAAAAATACCATTTGTGATTGCTTCTTTTCTCAGAAGCAAAATCGTCAGCTGGAAGTGAGAATGGGGCAGAAGGTAGTTGGAGTTATGAGGTGAAAGGACAAGATGGGAAACTGCAGGCTAATGAAAGCCTAGGGACATGTAGGAGGTCTCCCTTGCAGCACTAAGGGCTCACTTGACGCTAACAGTCAAGACATTAAAATAAAGCTGCGGGGCACCTGGGTGGCTCAGTTGGTTAAGCACCTGACTCTTGGTTTGGTTCAGGTCTTAATCTCATGGTTCATGGGTCTGAACCCCACATTAGGCTCTGCACTGCCCTGCCAGCATGAAGCCTGCTTAGGATTCTCTCTCTCCCTCTCTCACTGTCCCTCCCCTGCTAGCTCTCTCTCTCTCACTCTCTCTCTCTCTCTCTCTCTCTCAATAAATAAATAACTAAACTAAACTAAACTAAACTAAACTAAACTACACTAAAGCCGGTAAACAGGACTGTGATTTTCTTGAGCAACAGTTAACATCAGGAGTAGGCAGAGAACTGGCTCTTGCAATGGATAAGTATGAAAGGAAGCATAGTTGTGATGAGGGAATTGATACTGAAAAACATGAAATTATGAACTGTGGAACTGAGGCCTGTTATGGATGGAAAGGAGTACATGGAGGGGATGAGAAGCATTCAAAGGAAAAAGGCTTAGGTAGAGTAAAAAAATAGTAGCTTTGCAGCCCTGTGAAGGGTAAGCTGGGATAGACAAAAGGTGTAAAAAAGTCAGATTCATAGAACTGAACCTATGAAAGTTGTTAGGGAAAAGGAGGTCTAGTTACTGAAAGATCACATTGTTTAAAAAAGCATGTATGTGGTTTTTACAAACACCGAGAATAATGACAGAGAGGGCTTTCAGTTAAATTATAATTAGTAAGAGTCTGAAATCTACAGAGATTTCTAGGTAACTAAACCCACAATGAGATACCATTTCACACCCACCAAAATGAGTACAGTAGAAAAAGAGCGAAAAACAGACTCTTAAATACAGAACAAACTGGTGGTTGCAAGGGAAGGGGGCTGCGTTAAATAAATGAAGAGAACGAAGAGGTGCAAACTTCCAGTTATAAATAAGTCAGGGAGATAAAAAGTACAGCATAGGGAATACAGTCAATAATATTGTAATAACTTTGTGTGGTGACAGATGGTGACAACACTTACGGTGAGCACTGCATCATGTATAGAACTGTTGAATCACTATGTTGTACACCTGAAACTAATATAACACTGTATGCCAACTATACTTCAATAATAAAAAAAAGTGATCATAACACATGTTGACATGAAGAAATGGATTGCTTATGGAAACGGAAAATGATACAACCCTTTTGAAAAAGAGTTTGGTGTTTTTTAAAAAATATTAAACATAAATTTACTGTATTATCAAGTGATTCCACTCCTAGGTTTCCACATAAGAGAAATAAAAAAATATATATGTCTGCATAAAGACTTGAAAGCAAATGTAGATAGGAGAATTACTCATAATAGCCAATAAATGTAACCAAATGCCCATAAACTGGTGAATTGTTCAGGAAAGTGAGCTCATCTAAACAATGGAATACTATTTTGCAATAAAAAGGAATGGCATCCTGACATGCTACAAAATGTATAAACCTGAAGAACATTATGCTAATTGTAAGAATACACACAGAAAATATCACATATTTTATCATTCCATTTATAAGAAATTTTTAGAAAATTCAAATCTATAGCAACAGAAAATAGATTAGTGGTTGACTAAGGCTGGGATAGGAAAGGAGATTATAGCTCTTAATCATCAGGAAGGATCTTATTGGAGTGATAAAAATTTTTCTAAAACTGGATTATGGTAGGGGTGCCTGGGTGGCTCTGTGGGTTAAGCTTCCGACTTCGGCTCAGGTCGTGATCTTGAGGTCCATGAATTCTAGTCCCATGTTGGGCTCTGTGCTGACAACTCAGAGGAAGCTGGAACTGCTTCCTATTCTGTGTCTCCCTATCTCTCTGCGCCTTCCCTGCTCATGCTCGGTCTCTCTTTCTCTCTCTCTCAAAAAATAAACATTAAAAAATTTTTAAAAAACATAAAAAGATAAAACTGTATTATGGTAATGGTTGCATAACAGAATATTTACTAAGTGATTACTAAAATCCTTGAATTGTACACTTAAAACGAATAAATTTTATAGTATGAAAATTATATATCAATTATTTGTTTCAAAAAAGATAGCTAAGTGGTTTTTAAAAAGGAAGGATAGCAGTTGATTTTATTTGGTGACTTGAGATTCAAGGCTGATTTTTTTTTTTTTTTTTTTTTTCTGGGCTGGAAAGGGGAGGCAAGGAGAAAGGGATTCTTTACCCTACTTCTAGCCCTATGCTGTGGGAGGAAAAAAATCAGTTCCCACTTGAAAGAATCAGCATCCTCAAGGTAGGGGTAAAAGAATAAGAGAGTATAGAGCACAGAGAAGGGGTTCAGAGTATAATGAATTTTGCTATTGACTAAGAGTGTTTCTAAGGGCACAGGAGAAGTGCTTTAAGAGCTCAGACAGAATGAAAAATGGGTTAGCAAGGAGGTATGGACAGAGCTCTGAGGAGGTGAGAACTGGAAGACCCTGTGAGCCCTGGTTTACCTTGGTAATTGATATCAACCAAGACAAAAGGCAGCACGAAGCATGAAGGCTCTGAGATTTTACCCTGCTTGCAACCTTATAAGTTAGACTGCCACTGTTTTGTAGATGCTGGCCAAAGACAGATTGCTGTCAGAAACAAAGGACTTCATTACTCACAGTCCAGCGAGCAGCATGAACTTTGTGTCCTGGAAGTCCCTGGGAGTGATAAAGAGTGATCTGGGGGCAGCCGTGCATGCAGTATATTCCTATCACAGATAAGTAACACCAGGCTTAAGGAGACCGAATGTTTTATATTTGGCTACAAGGTAACCTGTCTGGTCTTTCCTCAGGAAAAGACATTACATTGAACTCTACCCTGGACAAAAAATGGATCTGCTTTCTGCTCCAAGAAGTAATTATTTCCATCGTTCAAGACTGTTTGCCATGTAAGCAATCTTGTAAGTATAGTTTATAACAAATGCTATCCGTGACTCTACTCACAAGATGTTTAGCAATGCAAAAGGGTTATGGACAATCTTCCAACAAAGGGCATCTGTCTATCATGATAGACAGATGACTGCTGGCCAGGTATAGGGATTGGTAAGGAGTTTTGGCTAAGATCACACAATGGTTTGGGGCCCCCTTTTTACTCTGAGATGTATGGAAGTTAGAGCAGAGATCTTTTTGGAAATAACTGGAGCTCTGAAGCTCTCTGCACTGCCTACAAGTTACGAGTTTAACCACTTCTTATATTAATGTAAAAACTCTAAAGTATGATTAGGTTATTTCTCAGAAATGTTCCCTTTCTCTCCCTCAGTTCCATGGGAAATGAAACTTCCTCACTTCTGTGATGATGCATTAGGCTTATGATTTTCTGTAACACAAATGGGATGTTAGTAGACCTGTTACAAGGAGATATTTGAAACGTGCTTGCACAATTGTTCTTTTACAGCTTCTACTATCTTGGTGGGAAGAACATGAGAAAGCCCACTGAGGACAGACAGCTCCCAGAGGCAGAAGTGAGTTTAGATGAGATCAGCAGAGCCCCCAGGTTAGTTAGGCTAGATCAGCCAGCTGCATGTAAATCTGCAGATGTGAGAATAAATGTTTGTTGTTTTTTTAATGTTTATTTTTGAGAGAGAGAGAGAGAGAGAGAGAGAGAGAGAGCGCATGTGCACCTGTACACATGAGCAAGGGAGAGGCAGAGAGAGAGTGAGACAGAGGATCTGAAGCAGGCTCCCCACTGACAGCAGAGCGCCTGATGCAGGGCTTGAACTTGAGAACTGTGACATCATGACCCAAGCCAAAGTTGAACTCTTAACCAGCAGAGATAGTCAGATGCTCCAATGATTGTTTTGGGGTTTTTTTAGCCATTGAATTTAGGGATTTTTGTTTGTCTGTTTGTTTGCTTATTTGGTAATTACTAACTGATATACTGCTTGAATACAGAAAAAAATAATTTGAAGTAGAGGTAGACATTTTCGGAATATGGAATACCAAAGAAAGTTTATCGTGGCATGACAGAGTGTATGTGTGTTTTCATATGTGATAAGGAGTCTGAGAGTAGGCATTCTGGGAAGGATCTAGTGACCTATGTATATACATACATTCAGTGACCCAGTTTCTTTTTGTTTTTTTTTAAAGAAACTTACTTTTTTTCTTCACTTTTATATTTATTTAGTTATTTATTTTTGAGGGGGAAGGGGAGAGACAGAGAGAGAGAGAGAGAGAGAGAGAGAGAGGGAGAGAGAAAGAGACAGAACAAATGGGGAGGAGCAGAGAGAGAGAGAGAGGGGAAGAGAGAATCCCAAGCAGGCTCCACGCTATCCGACTCAGGGCTCAAGCCACAAACCATGAGATCATGACTGGAGCCAAAATCAAGAGTCAGACGCTTAACTGGCTGAGTCACCCAGGTGCCAGGACCCAGGTTCTTTCCATTTTTCCATCCTTAGCATTCTCCAAATTGTTGCAAATTGGCAAAGGTCTACATCACAGCTTGTTATATTACATTGTTACCTACCTTTTTTAATGATAATATCTAACATTATTTAAGAATCATGTTAATAATTATATGATAATAATAATAAAAAGTAAAGCTGTGATTATTAGGCTTAATGACCTGGTAAATTGATTCATGGTCATAATTGCAATTTCATGTACAGCTTGCTCTTGAATCACAAAACCCTTGATTTAGCAACTATCTGCATGACGAAAGGGATATTTTAGGAATCAAGAGTCTGGATTCTTTGTTTCTATTTTTATTTTTTGAGTCAAATAATTATTAAATTTGAAATAAGAATTTGATTAAGAAGTCTTGTTTTTGTAAACTACAGAATGATTTATTAATATTCATATCTACTACCACATCATGTAGATAGTGATCAACTAGAACTTCTACAAATAAAAAGTATATAAACAAATATATCTAGTGTCCTGTGTATGAATTGGAAATGATTTCCAAAGCATTGGGTTTTCTTTAGTGATCTGTATAGTTTATAATAGTAATATTTTTATCATCTTTTACCTAGTGGAAATCTAAAATGAAAAGCAGCAATATCTCTTCTGTATTTTATATGAACAAATCATCAAATCAAATATTCACTTGTGGAAATGAAATAAAGAAAGAAAATCAAATGTCATGTTAGACATGTAATTAGGATCTCATTTAAACTTCATAAAAGCCCTGTAAGTTTAGCATTATTCCATTTTTAATCTGAGAACTGGGTGGATCATAATTGTTATAACTTAGCCATGGTTATAGCTCTAATAAAAAAATACACGTTTTTCAATATTGATCTCTGAATTAAAACCCATTTTATTTAAAGTTTCTCTATTTTTTTTTTTAATTTTAATGTTTATTTTTTTTTGAGAGAGATAGAGACAGAGCATGAATGAGGGAAGAGCAGAGAGAGAGGGAGACACAGAATTCAAAGCAGGCTCTGAGCTGTCAGCAGAGAGCCCTATGTGGGGCTTGAACTCACGAACTATGAGATCATGGCATGAGCCGAAGTCAGACACCCAACCACCTGAGCCACCCAGGCACCTCTAAAGTTTCTGTTTTCTACATCAAATATACAGACTAGTTACGCTACAATTTTTGCAAAATCATCACTTGCCTTACCCAAACAATGGTAAATTGAGAAAAGAGGAATTAGAAAGGTATTAAAAATAAACATAAGCATATTTATTAACATTATTATTGATGTCGCTCTAGTGATAAAAGCTAAAATAATCATTGCATACGTACAATTATGGAATTTATTCCTTTAAAAAAAAGTTTACTTATTTATTTTGAAAGAAAGATCGAGGGAGCAAGCAAGTGCAGTGGCAGAGAGAGGAGAGAGGGAGAGAGAGAGAATCCCAAGCACGCTCCACATTGTCAGCGTGTAGCCTGATGCGGGGCTTGAACGCATGAACTGTGAGACCCTGATCTGAGCCAAAATCAAGTGTCAGACACTCAAATGACTGAGCCACCCACGCACCTGTGCCATTTATTCTTTTTTTGTTTATCATGCATCTAAATATATATTATTTTATATTTTAAAATGTTAAAAATAGGTAATTTATTCTCTTGCATTTAAAATTTTTGTGATTGAAATCAGATTATCTGAAAAGAACCAACAATAATGGTGCTTGGGATAAAATTTCTAGTTAGAAGATGGAAATAAGGTAAAAACAAGAGTGTGTGTGTGTGTGTGTGTGTGTGTGTGTGTGTGTGTGTGTGTTTGTGAGAGAGAGGGAGAGAGAGACACAGAGAGGGATGACATTCAGGTAAGTTTGGCAAAGATCTAAATTACTAGGCCAGGATATCACATTTTGATAGTATGCCATACTTTTGCAACTTGATATTTCAATTAATTTATCTCTCATAGAAACTAAATAGAGTAGGGGCTCCTGGGTGGCGCAGTCGGTTAAGCGTCCGACTTCAGCCAGGTCACGATCTCGCGGTCTGTGAGTTCGAGCCCCGCGTCAGGCTCTGGGCTGATGGCTCGGAGCCTGGAGCCTGTTTCCGATTCTGTGTCTCCCTCTCTTTCTGCCCCTCCCCCGTTCATGCTCAGTCTCTCTCTGTCCCAAAAATAAAAATAAAAAAAAAAAAAAAAAAAGAAACTAAATAGAGTAAATGATCTAGATTAAATTATCAAAGTA
This sequence comes from Neofelis nebulosa, assembly GCF_028018385.1. Lineage (NCBI taxonomy): Eukaryota > Metazoa > Chordata > Mammalia > Carnivora > Felidae > Neofelis > Neofelis nebulosa. The sequence continues at coordinate 212,357,297 of NC_080782.1, forward strand.
ATAATTTATTATAAAAGTTAAAATAGATTTTTGTGATTAATTTATTTCACATAGAATAATATCCCCAAGTTTCATCCATGTTGTAGTATGTGACAGGATTTCTTTTTTAATATGGCTGAATAATATTCTCTCTCTCTCTCTCTCTCTCTCTCTCTCTCTCTCTCTCTCTATATATATATATATATATATATATATATATAGTGTGTGTATATACAATATTCTCTCTATATATATACATATTGTGTGTGTTGTGTATGTGTGTATCACAATTCCTTTATCCATTAATGGACATTTAGGTTGCTTCCACATTTTGGCTATTATGAATAATGCTACAATGAACATGGGTGTTCTAGGAGAATATATTTTAACAATGCAGGATCATTCTGATATATCAAATGAGTAACAGAATAACTTGTAAATCACTAGGAATCTGGTAAACTTCTCTTAGCCATCATTTCTGAAATAAACAAAGTTGGTGAATATTGATTTTTCTAAAGCTTTGTGTAAACAGGGAATGCTAGAGTTTTTAGGAGTCTCTCTGCCAGTATAAAATGCCAATTTGGTATCAAAACATGATTCAATATTATTTTAATATGAAATTCTATTACATATTTCAATATGAAAAAGAATATTAACTATCACTATACAATGTACTTTGTAGGTAATGTCAGTGGAGGGAAATGGAGAATATAAGACATCTATATAAAATAAATCATTTACTAATCTTAATTTTTGGATTGAATATTTTAAATTTATTCATACATATTCAAGAACTGTATTTCTATAACGTCATCATGGGCTAGAAGCATAGATTAGGCATGGAGAAGTTTAACATCACTTTAGATATATCTCTAACTCTAATGTAATTATGAAAACATTAGTTCCCTAAATAATCATCTTGGAACATACTTGTTTTCAGTATGTTAAATGTACAATGCACCTCACCTTTTTGGTACTTGAACTACCCTATTTTGTCAGCACTGTACCTAGCTGACACTTAAGAAGCTGTTTTTGAGCCTCTTGAAGGTTAGGGTGAAATGGCTCATGATAACCTTAAGCCAATTCTCAGTGAACCCTATAAATTCTTGGGTTATGGCAGAACATAATTTCTGTTCAAAGAGACGTTAAAAGGACTAAGAGCTTGAAGTGAACATGACCTTCCCAAAAGGGTAAGGAAATACAACAATTGCAAATGTGCAGCATCTTGAAGAACAGACCTGTGTCTGTTAGATTTCAGTGTTTGTAAGGCTGTGAAAGTTTGCATCATGAATGAATAAGGAAGGATACTGCAAAAAGAAATAGTAGACACTGAGCATTGCAAAGAGAAACAGACATGTACAACTGAGTAGTGAAAAAAATACATGTTCATAAGAGCAGGAAGATTTAAATCACTTCTATGATAAACTCTTTTGCCCTCCCAAATCAGGTTCACAGGAGAAACTCAGTTCTTGACGTTTTATTGTTTCGCTGCTACTCTTTTTCCAAAATCAATGTCTTTTTTTTAAGTTGTATTGATTTATTTTGAGAGAGAAAGAGAAAGAGAGAATCCCAAGCAGACTCTGCACTACACTGCTAACACAGAGCCCCGTGCGGGGCTTGAACTCACAAACTGTGAGATCATGACCTGATCAGAAATCAACAGTCGGATGGACCCTTAAGCGACTGAGACACCCAGGAGCCCCAAACTCAGTGTCTTTTAAAGCATCTGAACTGATAAGGAATAGGGAAGCCCTTTTTATGTGTATGTGTCCAACTTAATGGACAATACATTATCTGAAATGCAAGAAAATCTCGCAAGTTTACAAACGGATGTTCTGTGACTGACTAGTTGCTTTGCGAGTGAAGAAACAGCAAAGGCCTTATACCGACCTCTTAGTAACAATTCTTTTGTGATCTTACTTCAGTAAGCCGGCACTGAGATCGAGTCATTATGATAATACAGGAAAAGCCACCTTTTAAAATATTCTCTCCATCAGCTTATTTCTTGAAGTATTTACCTTCAGCCTCTAAAAATACTTGCCTGAGCTATTTGAATTTCCCTAGTCTACAAACATCACCTTCAGTTTCATTTAATAATAGGCATAAAATCCACATAATAATATTTAAATTGCTGTAGAATAATAGTAAAACAAGGAAAAAAGTACTGAGATAATGAGATACATACAACTTCTATTACATATGACCTACCACTAAGCATGTGTAAATCCATACAGTTTGTAAAGCAGGGAATCAGTGCAAAATTCTACACTTTTCCTAGAGCATCAATAATGAATTTCACTAAAGATGATGGAAGACCAAAGGCACCCTTTAAGATTTATATCTCCTCCTTTATTATATTTAAGGGTCTCTCTCTACTGTATGCCTGGGTGCCCTTCTCCCACATCATTGGTTTTTATTCCTACGGGTCTTAGACTCCATCGTTGATGAAACAAAGTTCCTTGCAGTCCTGTTTTCTTGCTCCAGGAATAATTTCTAAGAATCAGCCTTTTGAAATTCCTAATTAAAATAGTAAGATGTGGTTTCACTGTAGTTATGAAGAAAATTTGTAGTATCTTGTGCTGAATATTATCTATCTCTTTGGGTTTGATATTTTTCAATGTTAGCTTAATGAGGGAAGGGTAGAGTCAGAAAAGAATTAATAATTTATAATAATCCATAACATAAATTGTTCTTCTTAGTTCTACTTTTGTCACTTTTAATACCTAAGGGAATGTGTATTATTTCCAATCCAGTTATACTTGGAGAGTGAAGCTGTTCCAGGGTTGAAAAAAAATGATCATTAATATCCTGGGGATCCATGCTTACTTCATTTTTATTTAAACTAACATTGAAGTCTAACATTTATTATGGAGCCACTGAGAATCTGGAAAACTCCATCTGAAATATCAGCCATAGAAATTTTTATAACGAACTGTAAAGGGTACCTCAATGTCTGTTTCAAAACTGATTTGATGAATACAGAAAAGGTCAAGCTAAAAATAACTAGACTGAATCAGTTATAAGTGTAGTAACATATGCATCATTTAATAACGAACTCTAAATTTGCACCACAGTTTAAGGAGTATCATGAATGCTAATTCTGACAGCAAAGGGTTATGAACTACCTGTCGACTTGTGCCCGACACAAGGTCAGGCAGTTTTGAGCTAATGAAACCCCAATGTACCAGAAGGTGAATGACTGGCATGAGTGGGCTAGTGGGAAGAAACTGCTGTAGCACAGTGGCACATCCAGAATGACACGGTGTCCTGAAACAGAAGCGACTGTGATCCCATCTGTTTATAAAGTCTAACTGCTTAACTTAAAACCTCCCTATGTAGGCAACATATTTCCTAGGAGATTTTTTTTTATATCCACAAACATTCAGATGTTATACATACTAAGCATTGTCAGGTTCTCCTTATGTATGTGGTTAGCTACTTCTAAAAGGTTTTATTAAATATTTTTGACACGTTGAACAACAATGAAGACTCTCATGTGGGGACTCTAGCCTGGATAATCAGTTTCACCCAAGAGCTGATTCAAAATTTCTGAGTGTGTGATGATGTCCATAAAGATTTGTTTTAAAAACTTTGTGCCCACGATAGTTATCAAATGGAAATATAATTTATGCTTGTTAAAATTCAGGAAATCAAAGGAAGCCCTAAGCACTAAAATTCTGATAAGGCTAATGCTGTTAATGTGAACATACTTTAAATTATCTGTAAATGTACATTCTATCAAGTCTGCACTTTTATCATATTCCCCAACCATTTGAAACCCATGAAAACAAATCAGTTTTCCATTTGTCTCTCTTTTGAAGATGTCTCTACAGCCCTAAAGTGTTTCTCCTCCTTATACAGTTGGTTTTTAATTGTATCGCAGGAATAAAAGATAAACAACATTAAAAAAAGAGAGAAGTGATTTCTAGAAAAAGTCTAATTCCAGGAAGCAATATTATGAAAGAAAGAAAAAAGATGAAGTAAAACACGTGCACACCCATGTGCATGTGCACACATATGCACACACTAACATGAGTGAATATTTGGGATGTGCAAGTGTGTGCTTGTGTGTGTGTGCACGTGCATGTGTGTGCATGTGTTTTACTTCATCCTTTTTCTTTCTTTCATAGTATTGCTTCCTGGAATGAGACTTTTTTCTAAAAGTCACTTCTTTTTTCTGTCTTTAAATTCTTTTTCTAGCATGTACTTCACATTATTAGTTTCTTACTCCTTTAGGAAATCTTGATAATATTGGTATGACATAACACCATCAGAGTTTGGTAAAGTTTTTATCTTCTTAGCCAAGGAATGACCAAAGAAGGACTAGGTTTAGTTAGGATGTGGAAAATTGGAAGAAAACTACAAAATTATCAATTCTTATATAAATCTCTATGTTCTTTCTTCTAGCGCCCCCCACTATAATCATAACAATAAATTACAACAATCCTTATATTGATAACTGAGCATATTTCCAGTTTACCAAAAGAAAGCATCAAAAGTAATTTTCATTAGTGTGTGGGACAAAGTTTACAGCTTATAACTAAGGAAGACTGTTTGGCACTAGTAATAAAATGTGGAATAAAAACCAAGTATCGATTCTCACAGAAATTATGGTTCTGTTAGATTTAAAGGAAATAATCATGTGAATAAAAACTTAGACATATTTAAATATGTAATTTAAAAAGGTGTTAATCAACTGATTGCGTGACTTATTATAAAATTATGAAGTGACCTACTTCCTACAAAAGGTAGGGCAAAGGGGAGCAGAAAGCATGATTCTATCAGAGTGTGACTGAGAAAAATGACCTAGTTTGGAGGATCAGGAAATGCATCCAAAATAAACAGGAATTTAGCTGCTGTCTAAAGCAAAAGAAGGAGGTCACAAATCAAGGGGGTGTCCTAAAATTAACCTTCTTGAGGAAGGAGTGAGTGCATGCAAGAGCTCCACGTTGATGAGGGCAAGGGCATGTTCCAGAAACTGAAGGACGGCCAGTATGGGAGAGAAAAAGAAAGCAACTGGAAGATACTGGAAAAGCTGGAAAGGTTCGTGCTAAGAAGGGGTCCTGCCAATCAGTGTAAGGATGTTGTGCTTTACCTGAAGTCCAATGGAAAATGTTAGCAAGTTAGAGCTATGTAAGTCAAAGTTAGACCCAAACGTGTCTGGATAGGAAAGAGACTTCTTAAACACATAAGCTGGAGTGGATGGTGGGAAGGAACACCAGACTGAGATAAGGCTGTTTGGGATGGTTGAGACGAGGCAAGAGAGAAAAGTAACAGTCAGAATTCACAGACGAGGTTGGTCTAACTTTTTAAATGAGAAATAATAGCTATTAATGAAAACAACAGGGCTGTTTGGGGGAAATTGTGAAACCAGAAGTCATATTAGAGTGTGTTGTCTGGTGAATGGGAGGAAAAGGAAAGAATACAATTGCAGAAGATACAAAAGAATCAGGGCATTCAGGAAGAATGAATACACCAGAAGGAAAACCAAATAGTGCTCCAAATTCTGACCCTTTTCTTGGAACTTTAAATTATAAAGAGTGTTTCCTATCAAACACATGCCACATGAATATTTTTACATTTATGCATTTGAACCATTATTTTCTTACAGTTTCCTTCAGATACATTCCAAGAAATGAAATTGTAGCATTGATCAATTTAAAAAATTTTAATACCAATTTTCAAATGTCCTTCAGAAATGATATCCAAATCTAGACAATCAATAGTAATGTATTCAGATCACCAACTTCACACACTTTTACTTATTAATATGAATTTTGCTAATCTGAAAAGATATAAAGCTGTTGCAGTGTTCTTTTTTTATTTATTTTTTTGTGTTTTATTTATTGTTGAGAGAGAGAGAGATAGAGTGTTAGTGACGGAGGGGCAGAGAGAGAGGGAGACACAGAATCCGAAGCAGGAGTTCCAGGCTCTGAGCCCTCAGCATAGGGGCCAACACAGGGCTTGAACCCATGAACTGTGGGATCATGACCTGAGCCAAAGTTGGACATTTAACCGACTGAGCCACCCAGGCACCCAACTGCAGTGTTCTCTTAAACTGCATTTATTTGATTAGTACTATGACTAAAGAGTATTTCCTGTATTTATATGCCATATTTGCTCATTCCTTTTAATGACAGTTACTACAGATTCCTTCATTCTTTTTTTAATGTTTATTTATTTATTTTGAGAGACATGAGTGGGGGAGGGGCAGTGACAGAGGGAGAAAGAGGATTCCAAGCAGACTTCATGCTCAACACGGAACCCACAGGGCTCAGTCTCACAACTAACCGTGAGATCATGCACTGAGCTGAAATCAAGACGCTGATGCTTAACTGACTCAGCCACTCAGCCACCCCTGATTCATTCACTCTCACTATGACTTGGCGATCTTGACAGCATCCACCTCATGATGGCCAGATCCACTGCACAGGCACTTGCTGTTCCTTCTCCCAGGCACCTGTTCCATTCTAATAGCTGTTGTGTTTTTGTTTTTGTTTTTTAATGGTGTATGAGTCTCTGTTGCAGATAACTAGAAAAAAACTTTCTGCATTATCAGGCAGTGGCTTTAAACAGCAAACAGTGGACCAGATGAAGATCGGCAAATTATCTTTTGGATAAAGAATGGAAAGTTTTCCATTTGAGCAATTAGCCACTTGATACACATATACCACAAAGTAGAGTCATCAGTAAATGTGCTTGGTCTTATTTTCCTGAATATTGTAATCTTTTATTTTCTCTTTTTCTTGTTTTGGATCATTCTTGATCTTCTACTAAGTATGAATCACTGCTGGATGATATCTTTATAATACTAAAAAGCTAGTGTATAACCTCTTATAGTTTTGTAGTAATATACTTTGAAGTTGCACATGCATTCTGTGTATGAATAAGGCCCTCCCCAAGATGTCCCTGTGCTCATTATATTTCCAGTAAATTAACTATACAGATTTCTAAATGGATTGAAATTCTCATTAAAAAATTTAAGTTCAAAGTAAATTTCAGATATGTGTATCAAAGACAAAGTTGCTTTCTGCATCCCCATGTTTAGTCAGGATATTGAATTTTAATTAAACTCAACGAAATGCCACTAGTCCTTGTGCTTATGCTTTGATTTTTGGTATTGTTAAACTGCTACACTGACATCTAAGAAAAAATATGCGATGATTTTGAAAATCTTGTCGAACAACCCTGAAATTATTTCTTTCACTTCTTTCCAATATTGAGAACGTTTTCTTCCGGTTGTACATGACACCACACTTATGAGCACACTTCCATTCCAATGATGAGAATGTTTCATTTTCAGGCCAAAAGACAATGGATATGATTATACATTCTTCCATGAATTAAATCATAATGGAATTAAATTGTGTTTGTAGGTTTGATATCTTGCTACTGTGACTTATGAAAGTAAAGACCAACCTCACATATTTATTACATATGTATAATGCAGATCAATTTGGCAGTGTTTTTACTCATTTATTTCTTAGCACTTACACACCTCAAATAAAATCTTTCCTCAAACTCAAGCTTATGAATTCTATAAAAAAGAGCCACTTTGGTTGGACTGGAAAAGGAAGTATGGAAACTGTCTTACTAGGGCCCTTTTGCTTTTGTATTATCTATTTTTTCCACAATTGCCACTCCTGAAGATACATCCCCAAAGCCCCTAAAACAAAACCAAAAAAATAAATAAAAATAAAACAATATGAAACTACTATATTGAGGCACAGATAATGAGATAGCATTTGGACAGAGATCGGATGCAAAGAAAATAAACTATAGCCTATAAGAAACGAAATATTTTCAACTTTCAATCATATATTCCATATAAATATGCAAGAAATCCTAAATGGCAAAAATTGAGAACAGATCTATGTTACATAAATGATACTGCACTCTTAGTATGTAAAAATATTATAAAATAATTATGGTGTTAGTAATTTCCCTTATAACCTTATGTATCAGTTCAAGGTCTTAAACCTCTTAAAAGAGGCAGACATCAGGATAGAACTCAATGTTCAAGACACTTACTGATAGAAGGCCTAGGAACAATAGAGGGGCAAGAAGGAAGAAGTAGGTGAGGGAACATTTAGACCATGAGGCAAGCCTGACTCTTATAAAAGGAGAAGGGGGAGGAAGGAGGTTTGGGGGTCCAGACTGCAGTATAACTTTGAGGAAGTCTTAGGAAGTCCTTGCCCAAAGCAAGGAATATCTGTAATGTCGAGTACTACATTGGACATTCATTGTCTGGGCCCAGAATGGTTTTGCTTTGGCATGAGTGCTGTGACAGATCCAAGGGTATGCAGCAGCTGCCTGGCATCTACCCACTTGCAGCAAATTGTCTTTTTTTTTTTTTTTTTTAAGTATATTTATTTTGAGAGAAACAGAGAGAGTGAGTGCAAGTGGAAGGAGGGGCAGAGAGAGGGAGACAATCCCAAGGAGGTTCCATGCAGTCTGCACAGAGCCTGATATGGGGCTCTGACCCATGAAACTGAGATCATGACCTGAGCCAGAATCAAGAGTTAGACACTTGGGGCGCCTGGGTGGCTCAACAGGTTAAGCGTCCGACTTCGGCTCAGATCATGATCTCACAGTCTGTGAGTTCGGTCCCTGCTTAGGGCTCTTGGCTGACAGCTCAGAGCCTGGAGCCTACTTTAGATTCTGTGCCTCCCTCTCTCTCTGCCCTTGCCCCACTCCATCTCCTCTCTTCCTCTCTCTCTCTCTCTCTCTCTCTCTCTCTCTCTCTCTCTCTGTCTCCCTCAAAGATAAATAAAAACATTAAAAAATAAAAAAATAAATAAAAAGAGTTTGACACTTATCTGCTGAGCCACCCAGGTGCCCTGCAACAAACTATCTTGAAAGGAGATTGGAGCAGTGTACCTCCACAGCTTCCTCCCTTGATAATTACATAATAAAAACAGGATCATCTTGAAGCAGCAGTTGTGAGGCTCAAAGAGCTTGCTTATCTTTATGTGGATTGTATCTCTCAATATTTACTATTAAAATTTAAAAAGGAATTTTTAAAAATATTTGTTTAAAAAACAATAATACAGTCATTACATTACCATAAATAATACATTTTTATGTAAAACATTTCCAAACCTAATTAATTAATTGATCAGAAAAGTGGCATTGTTTCACTTTAACAAAAAAAAAGACATTTCTAATGTCTCCTTTGATGTAACACAGATGTATCCTCATACCAGGTTCTGCATACAATCTGTTGTGAAATGCCATTTCAGGTTTTGTAATTGGCAAAAATCAAGGCTCAGACAGATATGTAAATTAGAAAAAGGAGGACTCCAAGGACCACATGAAAGAGTCACTAGGAACCTCCATGCACACTTTGAGAAGCATTGATTAAAGCATTAAATACATCTTATACATTAAGTAAAACAATACATTTAATTTATAAAAGTTATCTTGCAAGGGCGCCTGAGTGGCTCAGTCGGTTAAGCATCCAACTTCAGCTCAGGTCACGATCTCGCGGTCCATGTATTTGAGCCCCGCGTCAGACTCCATGCTGACAGCTCAGAGCCTGGAGCCTGCTTCAGAATCTGTGTCCGCCCCTCCCCTGCTCGTGCTCTGTCTCGCTCTGTCTCTCAAAAATAAATAAGTGTTAAAAAAAATTTTTTTTAAGTTATCTTGCAGACATAGAATATGTTCATGCAAAGTGTAAGACCCAAATAAAAAGTCACTGACAGTATGAATCTTCTTCAATTCTTCCACCTAAAAATATTCTCCAATATACAACACCTCCAACACAACATGCAAAATTATTTTGGTTTTAATTGTCTCTATCTTTAAAAAGTCTGACCTTCCTTCTTCATTTTCCAAAGTACCTAGTGCAATGCCTTGTGCATAATAGGATTTTGGTAGTTTTAAATAAACTTTCAACATTGATATTTCTTACATTATATTTGGCATCAAGGTATCATTATCAACCTATGTGGTTACATGTTGTGAACTATATGCTATCTTTTATTTTAAGTTTATTTATTTATTTTTGAGAGAGACAGAGAGAGTGTAAGCAGAGGAGAGGCAGAGAGAGAAAGGGAGACACAGAATCTGAAGCAGGCTCCAGGATCTGAGCTGTCAGCTCAGAGCCTGACTCGGGGCTCAAACCCACGAACTGTGAGATAAGGACCTGAGCCAAACTCCAACGCTCAGCTGATTGAGCCACTCAGGCACCCTTACATGCTATCTTTAAAATAGTTATTTCTCTTGAATTAAAAGATAAATAGGCATGAAGCACTTTAACAACAGCTGTGGAAGCTTTGATTGATGATACATTCTTCCTTATTTGTTTTTCTTATTAAGGCTACAATGGTAAGCAGTGACTTCTGATTTTATTGCTTAACTGTTGTAATCATCAGCCATTACCTATAACCTGATTTTTCTTTATGTTAATTCTATGACACTATTTTATATACATGAAATTACATGAATTGCTTTTTTTCATGTTTCCATTTTACTGAATAGTTTAACACAGAATAGTGCCCTGAATTAGTGCCCTCTGAAGATAATTCTGTCTTGGAGAAACCACCCTTCCCTTCATGAACTCCACCATAGTTTGTTAAGATAATGAGTATCTACGGAAAGGATGGTGATAACCCTATGCCAGTGCTATCCAACAGAACTATAATGTGAGTCACATATAATTTTAACTATCCTAGAAGCCACATTAAACAGAGAAACCAGAAAAAAATAATTTTAATAACACTATATTTAATCCAATATAGCTAAGATATTGTCAACATGTAATCAGTAAAAAATGTAACCAATATAAAAATTATTAATGAGGGGCGCCTGGGTGACTCAGTCAGTTAAGCCTCTGACTTCGTCTCAGGTCATGATCTCACAGCTGTGGGTTCAAGCCCCGCATCAGGCTCTGTGCTGACAGCTCGGAGCCTGGAGTCTGCTTTGGATCCTGCGTCTCCCTCTCTCTCTCTCTGCCCCTCCCCCGTTCATGCTCTGGTTCTCTCTCTCTCTCTCAAGAATAAATAGACATTAAAATTTTTTTAAAAATTATTAATGAGCCAATAAATAATTAGTACTGTACTAACTATACATTTTACACTTATAACACAACTTAATTTGTACATGAAATTTTCATTGGAAATACTTTATATGTATTTAGATATCATAAAATCGACGGTGACAAAGTAGATTCAAATGTTAAAGTTGTTCCTCAAATATTTAAAAGTTTCCAACAATCAAACTGAGTGGAGGATCAGTTTTAAAATTTAAATAAAAATCTTTGCAAAACATCTGTCTAATAAGGGGGTTAATATTCAAAGTATATAAAGTACTCTTAAAACTTAATAGCAAAAAAACAAAAAACCAAATAGAAATAGACAAACAGACAAATAGAAAAAGACAAGTACTATATGTGGAATCTAAAAAAGCTGAACTCACAGAAACAGAATGGTGGTTGCTGGGAGCAGGGGTTTGGGGGATTGGGCAGATGTTGGTTAAAGGGTACAAACCTCCTGTTATAAGATGAATAAGTTCTGGGATAATGTATAGCATGGTGACTCTAGTTAATAATACTGTATTATATTTGAAAGTTACTAAGAGAGTAGATCTTAAATGTTCTCACTACAAAAAAATAAATACAATGCTAATTATGTGAGGTGATAAAGGCATAAACTAACCATATTGTGATCATAATTTTGTGATATGTGTATGTATTAAATCCTCACACTGTTTACCTTAAAGTTACACGGTGTTATTTGTCAACTATATCTCAATAAAGCTAGGGAAAATTGCATTCAAGTTACTTAAAATAAAAAATCAGGTTATCAGTCACATTAGCTACATCTAAATTAGGCACATGGGCTAATGACTACTGAATTGGACAGTACTTCTCAATACATAACTTAAATCATTTTAGTGTTTACAGATTTATCAGTGTGTGTTATGGCATTTGAATAAACACTGTCTTCAGTATGAAGCCAGTAATTCTTCTAAATTTTGTAACATATTTAAATACTTTAAAAAACTCACTGTAAAAAAACCCACATTATTATTTTACATAAACATTTGGAATTATATCTTTGAGTAAAAACATACTTCCCATTTTAACTGTAAAATATCTTCCCCTTAAGCAAGTACTATTTTCCTGAGCCAATGAGAAAGGAAAAGAATGGCAGCTTTTCCGAAGACATAACTATATCAACCAAACCAGTCGGTGGAATGACAGATGATAGTTGTATCTGGATACCATTTTTCCACATGTTCATCCAGTGTGAATTTCATATATTATAGAAAGGTTTGATGATGTTGTGAAAATACTGGTGTAGTAAGGGGCCAAAACTATAAATCTTAACATAAGTTATATTATAACCATAATTATAAGTATTATTACTTTAATATTTAATAGATTAGTGTGTTCTCCTTCAGCTTGGATGTTTCTATAAAGAAAATCCACTTGGAAACCTTAAAATTTCCAATGTCACTGATAACACTTCCTTTTGAAAATATGGTTTCTTAATGTCACTTTTAATGCTTCCACTGCATATACTAGAGTATATAGACAGATACATGATAGATATTTGGAAAATAGGTTGTGCACTGCTACTATATTGATATATATAGCATTGTACTGTAGAATTACATGGTCCAATATAGTAGCCACTAGCTACATGTAGTTTTAAACACTTGAAATGAGGCTTGTCTGAACTGAGATGTACTGTAAGGATAAAATGCACGCTGGATTTCAACTAGTTAGTATGAAAAAATGAATTTATGATACACATAAATATTTTTATTGTTCACTTTTGGAATGATAATGTATTATTCCACTTGATTATTTTTACTTTTTAAAATGTGACTCCTAGAAAATTTAAAATTATTTATGGCTCTCATTACATTTCTTTTGGACAGTGCTGCTCTGGATTATTAAAAATACACTTTAAAATTCTTTGGACACCTCCTATTATTTCCACAATATTAGAACACACTTATTACATATATAGGGAGACATATATGTAATGTAACATATTTAAATACTTTAAAGAACATAGAGTTTAAATAAACACATTGATATTATTTGTAAACATAGGATATAATGTCTGAGTAAGAATATTTTGTTTGGGGGTCCCTAGGGGGCTCAGTCGGTTAAGCATCCAATCTTTGGCTCAGGTCATGATCTCAAGGGTAGTGAGTTCGAGCCCCGCATGGGGCTCCACACTGACAGTGCGGGCCTGCATGGGATTCTCTCTCTTCTCTCTGACGTTCCCTCGCAAAATAAATAAACTTTTTAAAAAATGTATATATTTTCTGTTTGATCTGGGAAGAATTTTCTGTATACACAAGATTTAAATACTTTCTGAAGGGTAATGTGAACTTCTATTTTTGTATCAATCACAGACATGCCTCCAAGTTAAGATTCTTGCCTTTATTCCAAATATAACATATGTAACATGAAGCAAACCCAATAAATGAGAGGCAAGTACTTACCCTTTAGGATAATTAGTGTAATTTCCCTTATTCTGCTTCTGAAAACCAAGGGACATTTTGTGTTTTCAGTAGATAATACAGAAAACGATGTCATGTATATCATCCATATCTGTGGAATTAGCTTCAAATATCAGCAGTGTTAAAGTAATAAAATACATGTTCTTAGAATCTGAGACAGAAAGTAATTTAAAAGTTTCTAATGTGTCCCCAGTCTTCTTAAATCTTCTAGAGATTTTTTTCTACTTTTCATTATAATAATCCATGTTGCAGGAGCACAGATTTTAGCTGTGATTGCATTTTTGAAAAGTAAAACCAAAAGAATGTCTACATTAATTCAAGATACTATTATGACTGTGACTAGTATCTTATTATGATGTTAAAACTAAGGGATGTTAGCATTCACAGAGGAATGTAATACCAACTTAAATGATGAGAAAGTGGAGATGCCATTTCTTTACACAAATATTAAGAACTAACTATGTGTTAGGTATGCACTATGATGACAAAATATTATCCTTGGCTACAAGGAGATTACAGTTTATTGGAGAAACAAAATGTAAGTTGAAAAACACAGTGCATGGTAATAAGTGCTGTCATAGGAAAGATCAGGTTGCTACAGAAGCACACAATGAACACGTGCAAAACAAGCTGGCTCAAGATGGGAGGAAGGAAAAGGACTCATGAGGCATTCTACCAGAGAGGCTACTGGGAAGGGTAGGTGTTAGCAGACATGTATATTTGAAACAAACCGTCAGAGAGGAGGATTGTGAAGGCCTTAGCATCTGAGCCCTACAGCCCCTGGATGAGCCAGGAGATCTTGGAAATGTGATTAAAGTTTGGTGTGTTCTGGTAACGCCGAGGGCTCTTTTGAGTGGTCACTTCAGGGCCTGTCGCATATGCCTTAGGTGGGTATTTAGGATGTGGGTGGAGTAATTTATACCATGCCTCATTCAACTTTTGCTTATTTTTCCTTCTTCATTCTTGTCACTTGGCAAAAAAGGATGTGCCCTATTCTAGTGCCTGAGAATCAAAATCTGAATGTGCTTCCTCCCTGATTTCTCCCAGGGCCAATCTAAAGTAATCGGTGTTAACTTTGAGCTCATGTTGCTCTCATCTCACATATAGATTATGTATAATAATTGTAACTGAGAGAAGAGTTACTATATTCAAACACTACATTAGCTGTTTCACTCCTATTTTATTCAATTCTATCATCCCGTAAGTAGCAACAGAGTCCCCATTTACAGAGGGGGAAACTGAGGAATATAGCGACTCTCTCATGCTCATACAGCTCATGAATGGTGAAGTCAGGACTCTGAAATATAAATCTTGAGGAACACGATGTCTCTTTTGGCCGGTATATTTGTGATGTTGTTATAATATATATTACAGAGAATTTATAGGTATGTGTGCACGTATTCTATCATTCTACATCCCTGTGTAGATGAATAGATCTCCATAAGTTTGCAGAGTTTGCTTGAGAAAAGAAAATATGTCTATTTCTTTGATTTTCTCCCAACTGTCTTCGGATTCCCAAGGCATTTACTGACTGAATTTCAAGAAAAGCCCACTAAAATTGAATCCAGAAAACAAAAATAAGATAGAAATCCTTTTGTACCTTAAAGATAATATTAACTATAAATAACATGAAGTATTCTAATGAAAAAGACTAAATAAATCTACTTTCATTTTGAGAAACCAGACAGAAGATGGTATGTCATTGCACTCTATGGAGGAGAACTAAAATAAAGAAACAAATGAAGATTACAAAAGCAACAGACTTTTACCTGGAGAGAGAAAATTCTGCACTAAATATTAAAACTCACATGTAGAAACTCATGACCTAAGTCTTGTCATCAATCTCCTGCCCATGCACACCATTTACTTTAAATCTGCTGGCGACCAAAATCTGTATTTTAAGAATAATCACCTATTCTAGTATCTATTCTAGCAATAGATTCTCTGTGGTTTTAAATGAGATCATTCATGCAATGCGAAAGAAAGTTGTGAATAAATGAGGAGACCTTACATGCTGCTTGTAGTTTGCTGAAGAACGGACAAATCTGCAAGTGCCTTTAAGTGAATCAAATAGATTGTTCTTGTTGCTCCATAGGTTAAGGGAAGAAATCAAGGTTGTTGACATCCCTGTCATTGAGATATACAATAGATACAAATGACTTTGAGTTGCCTACGGCATTTAACTCAAATTGTTAGTACTTTACTAGTTAATAATAAGAATTTAGTAAGGCAGAGATTCTGAAGACAAATAAAATAATGTTGATGATTGTTCCTACGGACAGCTCAAGAAAAATGTGCTGTTAGTGATTTTAGCATAGCTGTTATTCATTCATAATGACTGGTATATTTCCATTTTAAATCTCCAGACATTATGCTGGGAGCTCTGTTCAAGTACAACAGGAACTCTGCCTAGCAATTTCTGATGGCCATTGCAGAAAATGACTTAGTAATGCCTCCTGACCTGTAGAGCCACTTTAGTTTGTTTTTCAACCTCCACCTCCTCCTCTCATAAGGTCAAGATGTATGTGATTTGTGATACTTGGATCTTCCCACCAGAGATGCTTAAATTTGAAGACTTGAACTATCTTATTATGTGGAATAGCCTTACCCAGCCTATCAAAACCTGTTCCTGGAATGCACATCCCATTCCGGCTGTGTATACAAGATTTGGCTGTTTGTACTGAATTAACTACTTGTTTTTTTGTTTTTCAATGTAGACACAAAAGCAGAAACTAAATCCTTATCTAAACTCGCTGTACCAGAAATATAGTTTTAGAGAAAAAATAGGCATTAGTTATAATGTAGTGTGACACATTTGACACACAGATGAGGGCAGCAATGCCTGAAGATGTTAAGTAATTTTAAAGTTCTATCTCAACATAATGACAGAGAAAGTACGAGAAAAGTATCTTCTGCTTTCCAGCATGAAATTTTTTTCACCGTTGAAGTATTGTTATATAGACCACAGCTATTGTCAAGGCATCTCCATGTGGTCACAAATCACTGAAAGCTCTGCCTTATTTACACAAACACGATCTGGTCTTCCAAGTGTCTTTTCCCTTTGCATTGACTTATAACATCTGCATCTTGGGTCACATGATACTTGCTGCAGTGTTGAATGTTGCTTCTTTAGCCATATTTGTAGCAATAATCATGTTCCAGATGTAAACGAAAAACTAGCTAGACACTTCACTGCATTCAAGGGCATAGGATTCTGGAAAAAGCTTCTATAAAACTGGATACCAAAGCCAGCACCTCTAGGTGTAGCCTCTTTGTCATCCAAGGGCTTGGAAGTCCCCAAACCAGCACCCATGCCTGGAAATGGCTTTGAACCTGGGAGGATGGATTAATGGAATATCAGGGATCCAGTGAGGTATCAGAAAAGTTCTGTGACTTACAACTATTCCATTTCCTTCTGGGGACTTCATGTTTTTCTCTTAGCAAATGAGAATAATTACCCATTTCCATCCAGCCCTGTATTCTGAGAATACTTTTGCTGAGCTCATATCTCTGTTTCCTGTTTGTTTACCTAAGGCTTTACTCCTGTCCCAGCACATCTCTGCCTGGAAATGCAATGCAGAGTAATCTCTATATGAATGTATGTGAATGATTGCATTAGTGAAGGCGACTGAGGTCAATCTATGTAATGGTAACAGAACAGTAGTTGTAATAGTAATAGCCAAAAATCAACACAATAATCACCAATTGTTTGACAGGGTCTGTATGCTAAACTATCACATTCCTTATAAAGACCTAAGAACTGACAAAAGGCAAAGTGATATGTTACTCCAAGGTATCAGGATTAGGTTCAGCTATGTATGAAGGTAAATCCAAGTTAGCCATGGCCTAAACACATAACATTTTCTTATTTCGTATACTATGGTCAGAGATCAGCAATCAGGGGCTTATATGAGTTTCACAAAGTTGTAAGCAACTCGACTCACTACAACTTTTGGTTTCACTGTTCTGCTATGGTGAAATTCTGTAAAGCACAAAATAGCTACTAGAGCTTCAGCTACTATATCCACACTCCAGCCAGGAGGAAGAATGAAGGACAGCAAATTTTACTCGGTATTTTTACTTTTTTAGAAACTAGTCTTGTGACCAAAATCTCTCTAAGGGTTGTTGAGAATCCAAGTTGACATATACTTGACTAACATTTGGGGACTTTAGTGAGGTATAGATAGCAGAGTCTGCCTTGCCATCTGAAATTTTACTGATGACAGACATTGACAGGAAGCATCACAAGGCCAGAATATGGAGATTTTCAGCAATGTGAGATGAAAACACTTCTTTGAAGAGAAAACAGTCTATGATAAAACCAGAGATCTGCCAGCCTGAAAGCTGCCCACTCTATTACTTCATTGAAGATGTT
The DNA here is from genome assembly GCF_028018385.1 of Neofelis nebulosa. NCBI lineage: Eukaryota > Metazoa > Chordata > Mammalia > Carnivora > Felidae > Neofelis > Neofelis nebulosa. The sequence continues at coordinate 212,375,133 of NC_080782.1, forward strand.
TGCCATCGAATCATGTAGGCAAGAACTGGCTGAATCCCAGTGAGGGATTATGGCACTGTGAAATCAGTAAATTATTACATTGTATAAGCTTTAGTTGCATGCATTCTTTTCTAATCTTGGATGTATACCCATGATTGTGACTCAAAGCTTATACAGGGTATCACCTCTAAGCATGAAATGTCCTTCCTCACATACTCTTGTTGTCTCCTACCCAGAAGTCCTCAAACTGAAATACTCTATTACTACAAACATCAGTCAACCCCATCCAGAACCAAATATTCAGTAATGGACACATAGGTAAGGAAGCATGCAGGAATAAACAACAGCTTAATTTTGATCTAACAAGTATATCAAGACGCATTGTCACTTTTCTTGGAGGGTAAGTTCCCAGAATATTGTTGCTGTATGGACTTTTGCACTACTTATTCCCAAAACATCAACCTCAGGCAGGTTTCCAGACACTTATTTCTAGACTAGCTGCATCAGAATTGCTTATGGTGCTTTGGGAAACAGATTCTTAGACACCAAAAGAAACATATTAAGTATGAATGGGCAGTAAAGAGATACAGGACCAGAAGATTCTATTTTATACTTGAAAATATTGGGGAAAACATGTAAATCAAAGAACCAAAGAATGGTTAAAAATAAATACCTACAGATAACTTTTAGTTCAGAAGATAGCTAAACATGAGTAATAATCTGAGTAATGTGAAATGGTTAGCTTGGTGTTGTAGTACTGAGCAGAGAAATTGGAGTAATAGGCCAGGGTACATTTCTTACTTCTTTGTGAGAGCTTCATCGAATATTCCCTCCCCCTTTATTTTGTCATGGTACTAGAATATCATGCTTTTAAAAACTGCTTTTATTTATCTGACAACCAACATATTTCTCCAATTCCTCTTTGATCATTAATCAAATATTTTATGGTGTATGGTATGATACAGCACGATAGTACATTTATATTTCAGCTTGAGATAGCTTTAATAAATCATAAGGATGGATATACTATGTTGGTAGTTGTATAAATTATGCAAATTTTCTCTATACCAGAAATCAAAAAAATATATGGAAATAGAACAAAATTTTTAAAAAGAAAATCTAAGTGAGCAATTATTTTTCCTAGACAATCGGCACATATATTTGACTACTATTTACCAACAAATGAAAATTTTACAACAAATTGTAACTTAAAGGAGTCATGAAAAATGTACACATCTTGCTTCAGTTTCCTCTTTTTATGCCAGCTATTTGTGTTCCTGATTACAGAGAAAGATACAATGCTTTGGATGTATGATTCAGTCAACAAATTTTACTAGGTTCTGTTAATGAGCTAAACATTGTGCTATATTCTGAATACACAAGGAAGTAGGACATGGCTTAACTGAATGAACAGGGAAAAAAAACTCTAAATAAATAATGATGAAACTTTTCTTGGGGCTACAATAAAGTAATGGGTAAAGCGCAGTGTGCGCGGGAGAAAAAAAAGGAATAACTGTGCCTGAGAGCATTTAGAAAAACTAATCAGAGGATTGGAGTGTGGTTTGAAAAAAATTCAGCTGGTGTTAATCAGAAGGAGAGGGAGCAAGGACATGTAAGAGGGGATGGCAAGGGGCATTGGGTATACGCAGGAACAAGGTGTACTTGGTAGGCTAAACATTTGTTTTGACTAGATTTTAAGCTGCAAGGGAAACCTATGCTTCCGGAAAAAAAAAATGAGTTTTAAAGGACAGAAATTATCCTTTAGCCTGAAAAAACTAAAAGAAAGGACAAAATATATAAAGAAACCCACTATTTTTATGGCTCTAAACATAAGGCAACAAAGTACACCGATGCCTGAGAGACCTAAAACAAATGTGGTGAGATTCAATGTTGCAATTTATAATCCCAGACTGTGGTGCTGTGGTGGAGTCCCTCCCTAAAGCATGGGTGGAGGCCTTCTCAGAATAAAGGCAGGCGATGTGCAACCTGACCCAAACAACTCCTATGCACGTATGCATAACTCTGACACCACTCTGTAACTTGGACTGTGTCTAATTAGACTATATGTGTCACCATACATGGGAAACAAAGAGGTAGAAATTGCATAAAAGGCTACACCCCACTGTGCTTGGGGCTCAGCCTTTTGGGGGGGGGTCTTAGCCCCGAACCCCGGGGCCAAACGAGTAAAGCTGCTTCCTGGGAAGAAGAGCCTCGGTGTCCCATCTCTCTGCGCGAGAATCCTGCTACAGTGCAGGAGGAGCAATCCAAGCAGAGCCCCACTGGTTCCAGGAATACAAGGGTGGAGCTGACAGTCTGGTGAGACCTAAGAGGCTGCAATACCACAAAGGAGAGAGCTTCATACATAGAGAAATCCTGAGATCTTTAGAGTTCCCTTTGAGGATTCAGCACAGCACTGAACACCCTAGGCATAACAGTAAATTGTCTGAGGTTGTTGGTGGGGGGGCAGGGAGGGAGGCAAGGAGAATACTGTAAGGATTAGAGATCACAATTCTGGCACTCACACAGGACTGTGTAATAGTGTTTATTCCCTCTGGCCAGAATGGAAAACCTTGTAATTCTCAGGGCAATGTGTAATCAGACTTATATTGCTTAAACAGTGAGGAAAATTGGTCCTAGACCAAAACCCATTCTCTTAAGTAACAAAGCTTAAAAGAAAGACTCAAAAGGATCAAACTTTTCCAAGTAACTTGGAAACAAAGAAACAAAGTAAAATCCATATTGCTAGCATCCAATCAGAACTTAGAAGGCATGCAAAGAAGGCAACTATTATCCATAATGAGGAGAAAAAAATCAGTGAATTGATACTGACTCAGAATTGACTTGGTGATCAAAAAGACTGAAATCTTGCCATTTGCAGCAATGTGGATGGAACCAGAGTATACTATGCTAAGCTAAATAAGTCAGTCAGAGAAAGAAAAATACCATATGATTTCACTCATATGTGGAGTTTAAAAAACAAAACAGATGAACATAGGGGAAGGGAAGGAAAAAATAAGAAAAAAAAGAGGAAAACCATAAGAGACTCTTAAATGTAGAGAACAAACAGTTGCTGGAGGGCTGTTGGGTGGAGGGATGGGCTAAATGGGTGATGGGCATTAAGGAGGGCACTTGATGGGATGGGCACTGGGTGTTATATGTAAGTGATGAATCACTTAATTCTACTTCTGAAACCAATACTACACCATATTAACTAACTTGAATTAAAAAAAAAATAAGAAGAAGAACTGACATTACAAGGAAGAAGACCTTCCTCTGCCCTGTGGTCCTTCTAGCTGGACTTAGAATTAAATTGATACGAGACAGATTAACAGGAGAAAATCAAATTTAACAGACGTATGCATGGGAATCCACACAGACGTGAAATTCAAAAGACAGTTACGACACAAAAGCATTTATGAGCTAAGGAGAGGGGTAAGATCTGAGGATACAAAGAGAATGCATTGGAAGGAAGATGAAAGGCGATCTTTTGAAAAACAAAGGTTGTCCTATTATGCAGGTAAGTTTCTTAGGTAAAGTGGAGTCTCTGTTAATAGCTCTCTTCCCTATACCAGCTTTTCTTTCCAACATAAATTTAGGCAGCTATAGGGGAGGTAGAGAGCTTTCTCTACACCTGCTGGGTTTTACTTTTAGCTCAAAGTAATCTTTGTGTCAAAGTGGCACATTTTGGGGCGTCTCATCCTGCACCCTTCAACATAGATGATAGGACTAGTAGACAAGGACATTAACTCAGTTATTGTAACTATTTCACATGTTCTAGAAGCTGGAGGAAAGACTGAATATGTTCAGTTGTGATGTGGAAGGTATAAAAACTTCCAAATTAAAATTCTAGGTCTGAAAGCTACACTATCTGGAATGAAAAATATACTGGCTAGAATTTGCAGTTGAATTGACACAGCAGAAAGAAAAACTAGTGAAACTGGTCATATTAATAGACCCTATCCAAAATAAAGCATAGAGGGAAAAATGTGTTAATAAATAAACAGAGCTTTTAGTGAGCTGTGGGACAACTTCAAGGAGCACACTTGAAAGGAATCAGGGCAAACAGAAAATACATTTTAAGAAATAAAGGCTGAAAAGAAACCAAATTAATAAAAACTATAAAACCACTGATTCAAGAAGCTGTATGAATCCTGATCACAAGATACATGAAGAAAAATAGTTACATCATAAGATTGCTTTAAATCAGCAAATATATATATATATATTTATAAAAAAACCTTTAAAACAGCCAGAGAGGGGGGAAAAACACATTTATACACAAAGGGACATAGATGAGGGTGAGAACATATTTCATATTTCTCATTAAAAACACTATGAGCTAGAAGATAGTGGAGCAACATGTTTAAAGTATGGAAAGGTTAAAAAAAAACTAACAAACAAAATTAAAAAAATAAAACAAAACTGTCAATCTAAGGATATATTTTTACCCAGGGGAGAAAAATAGACATTCTAAAACATTGAAAAACTGAAAAAAATTAGCATGCCTGCACAACAAGAATGTACCAGCAAGTCCTTCAAACAGAAGCAAAATTAAAGCAGACACAGTTCTAGATCGACACAAAGGAATAGAGAGCACTGGAGACTATAACAACATTCACCAATGAAGTTTTTCCTTATTACTAAAATCTACTTGAGACAGCCAGCTGTGTAAAGTATAAATGGCTATAATATACTGGGTACTATATAATATATGTTGAAATAAAATACATGACAATAAGAGCACCATAGTTGGGAGGGCAAAAAATATATTGATTGATGTAGGAAAGAGTGTAATATCATGTGAAGGGGGATTGTGATAAAGTATGTGTGTATACTATAAGTCTTAAAGCAACTACTAAAATAATACAACAGGGAATTATAATGGATAGACCAACAAAGGCAATAAAATGAGATTAAAAAGTATGTTTAAAAAAAAGGCAGAAAAAGATAAACAAGTGAATAAACCACAGGTACAAAAAATAGAAAACGGGCACCTGGGTGGCTTAGTCGGTTAAGTGTCTGACTTCGGCTCAGGTCATGATCTTGCGGTTTGTGGGTTTGAGCCCTGCGTGGGCTCTGTGCTGACAGCTCAGAGACTGGAGCCTGCTTCGGATTCTGTGTCTTCCTCTCTCTTTGCCCCTCCTCTGCTCATGCTCTCTCAACAATAAATAAAGGTTTTAAAAAATTTTTAAATAAAAAAAAACTAGAAAACATAATTCCATTGTATGTTATTCTGGAAAAATCTATTTTAAATAAAAAGGTACCTATAAGTTTATGTTAATAACTAAAACCTAACTTGAAACCCAAGTGCCCATCAATAAATGAATGAGGCAAAATATGATACATCCATATGATGGAATATTATTCAGCAAAGAAACAAATTTTGTTTAAATGTTTATTTATTTTGAGAGAAAGAGAAAGAGAGAGCATGCACATGTGTAAGCAGGGGAGGGGCAGAGAGAGAGAGAGAAATCCAATCAGGCTCTGTGCTGTCAACACAGTGTCTGATGCAGGGCTCGATCCCATGAACCATGAGATCACGACCTGAGCTGAAATCAAGAGAGTTCAATGCTTAACCGACTGAGCCACCCAGGCACTCCACAAGAACAATTTTTTGATGCACACAAGAAGAGCAATGAATGTTAAAATTGTTTGGTAAAAGAACCCAAGCAAAGTGTATGATGTCAGTTTTATAAAATTCTGGAAAGGTCAATGCATCTATAAGGATTGACATTGGGCCAGTGATCAGAGACAGAAAAGTGGAGGAAAAAGAGAGGGAGAGGGAAACTTTTGAGGGTGATGGATATGTTACCTATTTTGATTATAACAATAGCTGAGCAGGTGCATACATAAATCAAAAATCATCAATTGTTATACTTAAAATGTGTGCAGTTTATTGTATGTCATTTATACCTCAGTAGAGCTTCTTTTTAAAGAAGATGGAGATAAACCTAAAGGTGTAGACTGTGGAAAGGCTGTGAAGGAACCTTGAATACTTTGGAGTTTTAGTTTTATTCTTTAGGTCATATATTTCAAACTGGGAAGGCAAGTAGGCCTGGCTGTAGGCACCCCATTGTTGTTTTAATTGGATCAGCATTGCCTTTTACATGTAGTGATAAGATTGTTTTCAATAAGAAATTCTGCAGTTACAAAAGCAGTTGTGAAAGCGATTACCTTGTTAATGGGGGTGAGCAGAGCCAACACTGCATGAATTTGAGAATGGTGGCAGTCTATTAATTTCTCCATTTCTTCTTTTTCTACTATTTGCTCCATAATTCTTTACTAAGACAACCAGGAAAAATGAATCTCAAGGGCTCTGCTCCCCTAAACATTATTCCTTATTCTTTTAAAGGAAATTGATCTTTTAATTTATGTTTTTATTATTCCTAAGACTTGTGAGGGCTCGTCATTTATGATTTTTTTTCTTACCTTGATGTCCACCAGAGTGTCTATCTATGCAAGTATTACACAGAGATGTTTTAATAAATTGAATAAAATTAAATTTATCATCTTAGAGAAGGGAATACATCATTATAAATTCATCCTGAGATTAAATACTATATATTATATTTTTTTAAAAATGTTTTAAGTTTATTTATTTGAGCGAGCAAGGGAGGGGCAGAGAGAGGAAAAGAGAGAATCCCAAGCAGGCTCTGTGACAGCACAGAGTCCAATGAGGGGCTCAAACTCATGAATTGTGAGATCATGACCTGAGATGAAAGCAAGAGTCTGAAACCGACTGAGCCTAATACAGTATATACATGTGCCCCACTATATATTATTTTTTTTAAAAGAATAGATGTGCTTAGAGTGGGCTGGAGATATATAGAGTGAGGGATAAATGAAATAGAAAGGGTAGAAAAAAGTATAGAATTAACTTATGTTCTTATCAAATTTGTCAAATGTTAACCCTATTTTCAATTATTTTCCATTTCATAGAATGTAGAGAAGAAATTAAATTTTTTTGCACTGTAATAATATCCAAATCTCATTATATTAACACATTTAACCCACACAATAGTCTTTTAATCTATCCCTTATTAGTCTTCCTTCAGAGATAACTAACTTGAAACTTTAAGCAGTAAATATATTTACCAAAGATCATAAAGCCAGAAAAATAGGCTGGGTTAGGATATGAGCTTACATGTACATAATTTCTTCTTTCTTCTAGATCAACATTTGCAAAACTTGGTTTCCTGGGTCATTGCTAACTAGATAATTACAATGAGTTTCCTGCAATAAGGGTTGCACTTTTAAATTAGTTTGGGGGGGGGGGGGAAGCTGAAAAGTAAATTGGGTGTTTGCATATTAAAGGCTCAGTTCACTCCTAAAGAAAAAGAAACCTGCTTATACTTGTTTAACTCAGCATTCCATAAACTTATTTGATAACAGTGTCCTTTATAAGACATCATTTAATATAGGATGGATTATTCATTTTCTGCAGCACACAGGTTGAGAAATATTGGTACTGTAATATTTCAGCATATACGTTTGTAAATCACCCATATAAACAGTTGGGTACTTAATGTTCCAAATGACAAGATAATTGGTATTACTTATGTGTAAGTGAAGCTCAAACTACTAATTTTAAGGTATAGAACTTTCAAACTTTTGAAAAACACTCCTAAATCATTTCTTCTTAAACCAGGAGAAAATACATCACAGAGGACAAATAAGGTAACATTTCCAGTAGAAAGAAGTGATTAAGAGAAGCCAACAGTTACTAAGAAGTCAAACCAAACACAATAAAAATGTTGTAGAGCATTTAGGATATTTCAATGGCATAGCAATGGTCTGAATGGAGATTTTAAGGGAAGTGAAGCAGTAGAGACAATGAACAATACATTTGCCAAGTCTGAAAGGGAAAAACAGATGGTCCAAAAAGGATTTCATTTCTAAGATGGGAAGATTTAGGGATGTCTATTAACAGAAAAAGGGTCCAGCAGAGAGGTAAAGATTAGACATAGAAGATTTAGGAATGCCTGGGTGGCCCAGTCAGTGGAGTGCTTGCTCTTGATTTTGGCTCAGGTCATGATCTCTCAGTTCATGAGATTGAGCCCCACAATGTGTTCCGGAATGACAGCTTGAAGCCTGCTTGGGATTCTCTCTCTCCTTCTCTCTCTGCCCCTCCCCTGTTCATGCTCTCTCTTTCTCTTAAAATAAATGAATGAACATGAAAAAAAAAGCTTCAAGATGTAGAAGATTAAAAAAAAAAAACCTCTAGTAAAGGTCAAGAATGAGTTGAATGTAAATTGGATGAATCCACACGTGGCTGGGAGATTATACATGAAAACATGATTTTTGGAGATTTAGCAAAAAAAAGCAAAAATCCCAATATTGATCACACCTCTATTTGATAATTTATCCTAAAGAAGTAATTCAATGGACTGAGGTTCTTGCACAAATAACTTTGTCAAATTGTAATTTACAATAACTGAATATACATTCTTTAATTTCCAAGTGATTTTTTGATAAAGAGTGAATTACTCAACTGTGTTTTTGTACTTTGTTTAATGCACAATTTATTGGCATTAAGTAGTACTAAACAATCAACATTTTAGATACCTTAAACACTCAATTATATTCAAACTAGAAATATGATTATATACTATTCAGAACTTGATACTGAAATCAGTTTTAAATAGAGCTAACATCATGGATTTAAATTAGATATTTTATCCTTTCATTCTTACTCTAATTCTGATTGTTATTGTCATTTTATTATTTTTTTAAAGGTTTATTTTTGAGACAGAGAGACAGAGCTTCAGTGGGGGAGGGGCAGAGAGCGAGGGAGACACAGAATCTGAAGCAGGTTCCAGGCTCTGAGCTGTCAGCACAGAGCATGACGCAGGGCTGGAACCCACAAACCGTGAGATCACGACCTGAGCCGAAGTCAGACACTTAACGGACTGAGCCACCCAGGCGCCCCTGTTATTCTCATTTTAATTCTTACTTATGTCTTTACAGATCTGTCCTGACAAAGCACAATAACTTTACCCATTTATCCTCATCCTAGGAATTCAAGTTAAAAATACAGCCATCTCATATCTGCGAAGGTTATAGGATCTAGATGATCTGTCTATTCTTTATCAGGAGAGGGCATTCCAACCACATTTGTTCATAAACTACTTGGGCTGAGTTCGTTGGCCATTAAGCCAATAGTTTTACCTTCTTACATGGGATTTGCTGCCTTTTTTATATTAAAGTTCACCTTCATATTTTGAAATCTGATGTTCTACATCAAAATGTTTGTTTTTAAGTTTTACATGGCCAAAAGTACCTAATCTTTGGTTCTGTCATTATGATATATGGACCTAGCTTATAGGTGTAATTGGAAATTTGTGTACATCTTATCAGTATCTCATTATAATTAGTAGGGTCATCTGGAGGTTTTATGTACACGGAGATGAAGGATACAGTCTGCATTGTTAGTACTTTCCTTAGGCCAGTTGGCTAATCCATCATTTTGGAACACATAGTTAAGTTAACCACCCTCTCTCAGTGTGGTTATTGATTGCAAATATCAATTCCTCCTCCATTATCCCCTCCCCCAACAATAAAAATAGTCTTTACCCCCTCACCATGATTTGTCTGCCTAGGAAACATTTACAAATAATCTATTCAGCTAATTCTACGCATACATTATTGTGGATCCCAGCCAGGATTCTAGCTTTTCAAGATGTATTTTACATACTAAATTTCATCTGAAGTAATGCTTAATCCCAAACAATGATATAATGGATGAAAATTTTAAGTAGAAGAAAATCTTTTTGGGCAGGAAGCATTTTTAATCTGAAATCATGCCATAACAACAATAACCTACTATATGTGTATGTAATCAAAATAATGATCATTATTTATGGGGAAAAAGTAAAGCAAAAAAATATTGTATTCGAACTGTAGACTTGTCCTCTATTTTCTTAATTTTGAATAAAGAGTTACATCAGGAAATTGACTGACTAGGTTTGACTTTGTTTTTGTTTTAACTGATAAATGTTGTGATAAGTTTTACAAGACCATGAAATTGTATTGTTGCCAAATGGCATGCTTATGCAAATTCTCCAGAAGCCTTTTTTCCAATGATAATTATAGTTTCCATGTCATAAGTACCTATTATGTGGCAGGCACTGTGGATAGACTATCTAATTAATTTTTCAGACAACCCCATGAGAAAGGTATTACTATCCCCACATGCAGATGAGAAAACTGAAGATAAGAGAGGTTAAGTAATTTGAAAAAGGCCATTCAGCTAAGTGCCAAAGCCAATATTAAAAGGAAGGTACCTTTGAGTCCAAAGTTGGTAGGGTTGCTTTCTTATATTTTTCTGCCTCTGTATTTTTAATTTTTTTTCTGTCTTTTAAGTCAAAGAGAGATAGGAAGAGGATATGAAGATGAGCATTTTAGCTTTTGGAGATACTTAAAGGCTAGAGTAAAACACATACACACACACATACGTACTCTAAATGTTGAATTGAAAATATATGCATATCTTTTCTATGTGTTTGTGTATGTGTTTATGTATCGACATACATGTGTAGATAAAAATTATTAAATGTTGGATTTTTAAATGATGATAACTACTTTGAATCAACCATTAAAATATTTACAGCTGAATCTAGGTGTTTACTTGACTATATACTGTTTTGCTTGGACAAAAGTAGATACCTCACAATGCCACAAGAGTGTTTAATGTTTCACTAAAGAAACTAATATATTTTTGAAACAGTGTTGCAGAATTTTATTTTTGATTATAGATCTGTCTGATATTCAGAAACCTTTTTCAGTGTTCTCACTTTGTTCTTTGTTGTAACAAGAGTTCATAAAAAACATATGCTTTACAAAGTGCTGATTAGATCAAGTTGGGTGAAATGGGTAACACCTCAGAAGACAGTACCATATTAGACATCAAAATAACTTCAAAAATTTGGAGAAGTTGCCATAAACAAACAGAATAAAATGATGTTTGCTGACGAGGAAGTAAAAAACAAGAAAAATAAACTGAAAATCATGTATGATTAGTTACTTGTGCCTCTACAGCAGGAAAAATAAGTCCTCAAGATGCCGCTAATGTAATGTGGCCACTACAAAAGTGTGTGCAGACCTTGTGCATATTAACAAGGGCATTTGGGGTGCAGGGTGAAGGTAGTGTCCTTGCAATCTCAGTTACCTGTCAGAGATGACCTCTTCCTAGCTCCTGGTGATGACTGTACTGACACCAACACAGGACTCTCCACTGTGAAAATTCCATGGAAACACAGTTCAGCAGAATATCATTACTTCTCTCCATTATTAGCAAATGGAATTTGAAATTATTTTATGATTCTAACCTTGGTGGCTGAAAAAAAAGAAAGGAAACAGAAAGCTCTCTTTTGCCATCATGTAAATGTCAGTAATCATATTAATGATGCTAATAGTAGCCACACTTAATACAAACATTATTCATTACAGAATAAAAGGATCACCTCAGTAAACTTCAGCTGAGGTTTCAAGAGAGTCATTTCCTAATGTCACAATCTGGTAGGTGTTGGTGTTGGGACTCAACACAGAGGTGTTTGGTCTACAGCGCCTACATCTCAAATTTCTCCTTCTGCCACTGGCTTCTCGAAAAGCTCCTCAAATCCATTCTTTCTGTGGCAGAGAAACTCGAGTTACCTGGCTTCCTTCAGTTAAGATCTTTTGGACCTTGGGGCCCTCTACTGTTCCCAAGTGACTCTCTCCTGCTGCTTTATACTCTCCATCCCAGCTCCTCTGTGTACGTTCTGCCTTCCACTGGTGTCTTCCTCCTATTGGAATACATCCTTAAAATTGCAGGAGAGATTTGCTTCTGCCCACTAGATTTGTACCCTCCCGCAAAACTGAGGAGGGAAACTATCCCTTCTGCCACTGAGTTTTTCCTCCTTCTTACCATTCTCCTTCATCCTGATACTATGTCACCTTTTCATAAAAAAAATATTTTGTCTTTTTTTTTTCCTGAAATGACTTATTTTAACCAATAAATAAAAGTATATGCTTAAGAAATCAAAGAACCCAAGAATTACATGGAAAACCAAATTCTTGAAGTCTTGGGAAGTGATGGCACTGGATAAAAAATTAAATATAAGATCTAAAGGGCAAAGATACAGAGGGCAAATAAATAAATATGGATGGTGATGGCTGATTCTATTTGCATTGAGGATATGCAGGACATAAAAAGCTAAAATTAATTAGTGCCTGCAGCTTGGCTGGATGCTAGGGAGAAAACCAAAGCTCTTGCCTTCACAGAGTCTGGGAGGATCCAACATCAGTGAGAAGTAATTAGAATAAAGAGTAACAAATACTACGACAATGGCCAGCAGAGAATAATAATGGTGCCTATGGAGGGATATCTATTTATCCTCAGGGATTATAGGGGAAAATTCCTTTGATAAATGATATTTGAGTCAAATATTTTGCTGAACAACTTCAAAAACCATGGAGCTGATCCATCTGGCTCACCAATCTCTTAGTTATTTGGCTTCTTCATGACTGATGGTAAAAATACAAAGCTTGAAAAACTCTTGATTGTGATATGAAGAAGTTAGAGTAGGAAATATAAAGATTATTAATAATAATTATAATGATGATAATGATAAGGTATTTGAAAGTTCTAACTTCAGCCCAGCATTATCTTTCTGCATGACTCAATAACTACAAATGGCTCTTGAGTTCTATCTGGATAAGAGTAAAAAATTGAATACTCTCTCTAAGGCTGCTTATCCTTCCATTAGGAAAACGGGTTTTGAAAAACCAGAAGGATTTCTCCTCTTCCTCCTCTTCTCTCCTATGCATGACACTTATGCACCACCCTTGATCTCATTACTGGAAACTTCTTTCCCCCTAACATAAGCCTATGGTTCCAAATTGAGATCAATAGCTCAGGCATCTTTTTAATGCTGTAGGTCTGTAGTTCCAATCGCCTCTTCCACATCTCTAAGGCATATCTCCCACAAACTGAGCATGTTCAAAACTGTATGAATCATTGCTCTGTCCTCAAACCCATTTGATTCACGCCTCTTTTCACTCCCAACATGCCATCAAGGACAGCTATTATTTGTGTTTCTTTTAAACAGCTGTTGATGACTGGTTTTATCCAGTATCACCTTTTTCCCCCCTTTAGTTTCACTGGTCTTTCAATTTCATGAACACATCGTTATCATTCTTTTTTCCAGGCCCCACAAACATGCTTTTACTCCAAAACTTTTTCTGCCCAAACTATTCCTTACACCTATGAATTCCTATTCAGTCCTCAAGTCTGTTTAGACATCACGTGTCCCAAAAAGTTTTCACTGATACCCAGAGTTTGTATTAGAATTGCATTTCCATCCATTCATTTAAAAATATTTATCAACCTCATATATGTTCTAGGTGCTGTTAACTTCTTAATGAGTGTCATAAGGACAGCACACAAAAAGGACAGGTCTGGAAAGTAGAAGAATGTCCATAAGACATGCCAAATAAGTATTTGTAGGATGAATAGTTAGGTTACCAAGAAATTAGCCAGGCTGAGAAGACAAGTGAGAGCATTTTAAGCAGAGATGACAATATGAGTAAATTACAAAAATATAACATGTTTGAGGGTGGAGAACTGGCTGTGTAGTTTAATAAGCAGCAGATGGGCTTCTTCATGGATAAAGAGAAGTTTATAGCAAGCATACTCTATACTTATCAAGTACATTGATTGAACAAGAGGAAGAGAGTTGGGGCAGTAACTAGAAAGCTATCTGAAAATAAGGAGTGGTAGCTTTACATTATTTTCTGCAAAATTTTGAGAGATATCCAATTTGGAGGGGACTATACATTAAATGCAAGAAAAAGAGGATTTAATTCATGAAGAAAATCACAATTGTGGCAAGAAGGGAAGGAAACTAGGGCCTGGACAGAAGGGCCAGGAACAGAAGAAGGAAAATATTGATGAAACTAGAGGAAAATTAAGGATTTTGTCATTATTTTTATTGGTTGCCTGAAAATAAGGACACAGAAAATTACTTTTTCAGAAATTTCAATATCTCTATGAAGAAAACATTGTTGTTGGCTAAGAGTTGGAAAGGAAAACATAAGGAGAATGATAAAATTTTGGAATAGCCAAGACAGGAAAGAGAATGAGGCTGGAACTTGAAATAAGTGGAGAAATCTCTATTGTGCCAGTAGATCCTGGAGTGACTCTTTCCACTTTAAACCCCATCACCATATATCAAGAGCTTCCTGGGGGTAATACAGATGTTTCAGTGGTGGGACCATCCAATCAAGTTCAAAAGATACCTTTATCAGAGCCCATAACTGTTCGCCTTAGTCCTTTCTCTGAAAACCTTGCCTTTCTTTTATGCGACACTGCTCTTATAAATCCCCTGGGAAGAGATCTACTTTCTAAATTAGGAGATGTTGAATTGGTCTCTCAAAATCTGACTCCTAGATTAGATTTACAAGAAACTCCATTAGCCAATCCAGATTTAGTAATCTATATTGATGGCTCTTATGCCAAAAATTCTGAAGGGAAATATCAAGCTGCACGTGCTGTAACTACTAAATGTGAATTATGAGAAAATTTAACACAGCTCAGCCTGCAGAATTATTTGCCATCACTCAAGCATGTGAATTAGCAAAAGGCAAAGCTCCAAGTATTTACACTGACAGCAGGTATGCTTTCAGAGTGGTCTGTGACTTTGGTACACTCTGGAAACAGAAAGGATTTTAAACACCAAATGGTACACCTCTAAAAAAAAACGAATCTCAGGTTGCTGATCTCCTCTGTGCACTGCTATTACCTTCACAAAATGCTACAATTAAAATTGAGGCTCGTACCCACTGGTCAGATCCCGAATATCAGGGAAATGCTATGGCTGACTTTCATGAGAAGGCTGCTATTCAAGAAATTCTTGATGCGTCAAAATTCTGTAATTTAACTGAACTTCATAAGGGGTTCCTGGGTGGCTCAGTTGGTTAAGCATTCGACTTTGGCTCAGGTCATGATCTCATGGTTCATGGGTTTGAGCCCCGTGTCAGGTTCTGTGCTGACAGCTCAGAGCCTGGAACCTGCTTGGGATTCTGCATCTCCCTCTGCCCCTCCTCTGTCCCTCCTCTGTCCTTGCTTTGTCTCTGTCTCTTTCTCTCTCTCTCAAAAATAAACATTAAAAAATTTAACTGAACTTCATAAGATAGATCAAATCAGGTTCCTTCTGACAACTTGTATAACAGATGAAAAATTGTGTCAGATATTGAAAAACAAAATGGCACCAAGAAGGATGCAGAATGAAAAAAAAAAAAAAAAGGCCAAATGGCTGTCTGTTGCTTCCTGAATCTCTCGAATTGCCACTCTTATGAGCATATCACAAGACAACCCACCATGGAATTAACAATATGACTCAAATTATAAAAATATTCGTGAGATGATTGTTTTAAACTGGCACAACAGGTTTATAATCAATGTTTAACCTGTCAGCTACAAACCACAAATAAAAGTATGAAAGCAACTCCAGGGGTTGCTCTCTTACCATCAGAACCATTTGAACATTTGCCATTGGAATTCATTCAGTTGCCTCCTAATAGAAGATATCGGCATGTACTTGTAATGGTGTGTCTGTTTTCTAGATGGATAGAAGCTTTCCCTGTCAGAAAGCTGATGCTGCTACTGTAGCAAAGAAATTATTAGAAAATGTTTTCCCACTATGGGGAACTCCAGGCAAAATTTCAAGTGTTCAATGAACTCACGTTACTGAACAGGACATAAAACAGTTCAACAGGGTTATTCAGACATTGTGGCACTATCATTGTCCCTGTCATCTTCAGTCTTCAGGGAAAGCTGAACATACTAATGGTATTTTGAAACTGAAATTAGCAAAATTGACTGAAAACACTGAATTATCATGGCCTAAAATGCTCCTGTTACCCCTTATGACTTTAAGGTCAACACCTTTTGGGAAACATGCACTGACACTGTATGAAATCATCACTGGTTAACCTTTGCCATTGACGACAGAACCCCCTACATAACCTGCCTTTGTGAATTCTGATATGACCCAATACTGTAAAGCACTAATACAATATTCAAAAGTTTATTTTCAACAGGTCAAGGAGGCTTTCAGAGATCCTCCACCTGTTGGGGACTTTATACCCTGCACACTGGAACCTGGAGACTAGCTGCTCTGGAAAAGACATCAGTGAAAAATAGCACTTGAGCCTTGATGGGAAGGGCCCTACCAGGTGTTTTTGTTTGTTTTTTACTTGTCACACAGAAGTTAAATTACAGGGGTCATATGACCTTGTCCACGTCTCTCAATTAAACAGAGCTTCCTTGGACACTGGACTTGCCACCTCACAGGTGACTTGACATTAAAAAAAAAAAAAAAGTTTTCCCCTGAGTCAAACAATAGCACAATTCAGACAGCATCTGCCTAAGATCATGGAACAAGATTCTGCAGAATTCTTCTTTCATTTCTAGGACTGAATTTTATAAAAATTATTGTGTTATTATCGTTATGCCAAGTAACTCAAAATGTTTAAACTTATGTTTCTCTTTTCGTTAAGAATTCTTTACACCTAGACTGAACACTCACTGAAGTCCACCATTCAATGAATAGCTTTTTTACCAGTCAAAATGATAGTTGGTCATTTAAATGTTCAAGAAGACTCCCAATTAATATTATAGCCAGCTCCTAAACATGTTTGGATGACTAATTCAGGAATATGGCTTTCTGGAAAGGGCTGTTGTACTTCTCCTGGCCATTCAACTTTATGGCTGACTAATCTGGTATTGGAAAGAAGCCTTAGAGGTCAAGGCATGGACAATAACCACTGTCAACTTCATTGCTGGTAACCTGTCCCTGTAGAGAACCTTAATGGTACTGAACCTGATTTGGGGCATGTTCCAGACTCACTCTGTAATCAAACCCTTTGGTTTGACTCAGATAAAGGAGACCAGATTCCTATATATAATGACACAGATTTACAGTTAGATAATGATAAAACATTTAATTAAACTAAGAAATTACTGAAGCTGTACACTGGTTCAGTGAAGAAAAAAAAAAACAACAGTAGGTAAATAGAATGTCTCCATAATGCCTCTAATATATAAAGTAAATAACAGTTTCAATTACTGGAGAGACCAATATTCAGGGTACGTTTAGAAAAAAAAAAAACAACAACAATCACTTATCAACAATATGATACATGGACTGATTAACCAAATTGATAGAAATGCTGTTTTTTAATTTTGTCCCAGTTCACATTTAAACCACAGCTATTTAAAAGGGGAGTGTGCTGATGCCTACATGACAAAGAATAACCATGATGTCTACCTTTCTTGGATTGGTGGGTCATGGGATCCACCCTAACCCTCTCTCTTGACAATACGGGTTTATTAAAAAACAAAAACAAAAGAAACAAAACACAAACAAACAGAACCGAGAAACCAAAACAAAAAACAAACAAACAAAAAAAACAATAATACTGGGTTATTGACCCTTGGGAGTAAGATATCCAAAGTTCTCCTACCCAAATGGACCCTGTAGTTTAGATTATCTTGCACACCAGATGACTAAGAGATGACTCCTTGAATGCTGGCTAGATTCTAAATTTTGGATTACTTGTACCTACAGTGACTCCTCACAAGTGAGAGTCTCATGAGCTTCCAAATCCTGGTATTCAAAAAAGCTCTGGTCTCCCTACGTTTGTCAGAAGTCTTTTTCTTCATTTAGGAGTTAATGAATTAGAAAAAAAACGCCTATTATTATTTTTCTAACTATCGAAAAAAACCTTTAATGATACCCTCAATACTCTTCAAGCAGTACACACTCAAAGAAATGGTTTATCTTCAGTGGTACTGTGACACAGGAGAGTCCTTGATATCCTTACTGCTCAACAAAGAGATACCTGTGCCATAATTGGTGAAAAATGTTTCTATGTTGACAAATCAGGAATTGTTACCCAAAATCTAAAGGACCTTAAAGACCAGAGAAAAATTTTTCATCAGATACTTCTTCCAAAGACTGGTTCATTTTGTTTAGCCTTGGCTCCTGATAATCTCTGGTCTGGGAAATTTTTTTAATCCTTGGCGAGTGCTCTCCTTATACTCATTGTATTAACCTCTCCAGTGCTTTGTGTACTCTGGAGGGTTTTAAATGCCTGTCGGTAGCCACTTCCACACCAGATGGTATCCATCCATAAGGACCAGGCAACTGCATGAAGTCCGCATTAACTACACAAATGATGAAGACGGTGACCACATGGCCCTCCAGCCTGGGCCTCCGACTGATCAGATGGAAACAGCTAATATGTCAGTCTTCAGCCTGACCACATCAAGTATGGCAACTGAGAACAATGCTACCGGTTGATCATGCACTCAGCCTGCTGAGAACTTGACCAAAATGGGAAAATTGTTAAAATTAAATACAAACGAAGAGCACACTTAAACATTTCCTAAGCAGACAAAACCAGTTAGTCAGACAAGTGAAGCTTAATTTAGCTTATTTTGCAAGACAAATGAAGTTAACTTGACCTGGGTCTCTTCTTGCTTATGCCTCTGAAACATAAGCGTTGTAACTTAAATAGTCCCCCAAAATTGATATGAAGTAACCACTAACCAATTCCCTTTCAATTTAGAAAATTCTAATATTGTAACCAATTGCTGTAAAAAATAAACTCTCACTGCCTTCACACTATAAAAGCTGCCTTATAACAATATACCTGTGAGCCTCAACCATGTTTTGGTTTGCATGCTCCCAGTCTGCCAACTGTCATTTTGGTGTGTACACAATCAACTTGTACTAATTGCTGCTTATGTGATTCGTTGGTTTTGTTTCTGTCTATTATGAACTTTGGACAGGGAATAATAAATTCCCTGAGTTTAGGACTCAGAAAATAGATGATTACAAATGATTCCTAAATTTCTCTTCCATCATCACTTTTGTTATTGGCAGGGCTTTTACAGTCTTCTGTGGTCTATTTTAGTGATTGGTGCAAATGGAAACTATACAAATGCTTTCATAGAAGTCTGAGCTAAATTAAAGCTAACACATGCATGATCAAAAAGGAGAGTTAATGCGAAAAGTGTAGTGTAGATTCCATCTATCTTCCTTTCTGAAAGTGGCAGAAAGTACTATAAGGTAATGCATTTGTGGTCAGAATTCTATTAGTCCATTAAACATGAGTCATAGTTTTCTTTCAGCACATCTTAATTTTCAACCCAAATATTTTTCTGAAAGCTAGGTATGTGTTTTGAAGAAAATGAAGTTTGTTTTATTCATGGTTGGGAGATTTACATGTACTATATGATTGACACAGAAAGAAATATTATGTTGAACAATTTTATGGCAGACATGCCCAAGGCAATTCAGATGGGAGAATTAATAACAACACAAGCAAAAGAAATTCCTTATTAAAATTTTGTTAAATGGAAGTATAATTCATTAAAGATTATATCATTATAAAAATCCATCATGCCAGTGGGGACTCCTATGGCCTTGCTTGGTAAATTTTACATGATTTTTATGTCCTGAAATTGTGTAAAGTTAAACTTACTTGTGCCCTCAAATGTTAAGATTTTTTATGGAGCACCAAAATAACTAACACAAAGTCTTATAACCATGTTGAATTCCTCAGGCATTCTAACATTTCAAAGAAAAAAAATAAAATCATATTCAAAGTTCTTTACAAAGCATTCCTCTGATAATAAGATGAACGTATTTGCACGAGGAAATTTAGAATATAAATGCAACCTCTTGATTTCAATTGTAGTTTCTCCTATATCTTAATATGCATGTTTTTCCATAGTTGACATCTTACCAAATGTAGCAAATATGAATTTTACATTCATGGGAACTCAAGTGTGAAATAATTGTATATACATATTTTTTATTTCTTTTTAACAGACTTTCACTTCTAACTCTAGCCTCTATTCTGATTGATGACAGAAAGCTTATATAGTTATTTCAGGCTGATACTTGGTCCCTTTTGGGTAAGACAAGTCAATTTCTTTTTCAATAGGCTAGCATCTAACTTCCCTTGGCCTTCCAAACTATTGGTTTGGTGAGAACTAGGGAGGGTGTCCATATTCTCTCTGGAAAACTATTAAGATATAACCCATTCCATGTTAGGTCTTGTTTCACCAGGGGAGAGAGATTCTATGAATTTTATAATATAGTACATCATACCCATTCCATTTTAAACTGAATAGGAAAAACAACTCATTGCTTCTCGATCCCAGTTCAAGAGACTTTCCATAAGATGGCCCCAGATACATACAAAGTGGTACTCTAGTAAGCCTTGTCCACTGTATTCTTCCTTGTTGGAAGGTAAGACGGTAATATGGAGGTAATATGGAGACATTGCTAGTAATTGATGCCCTCTTTTAACTTCAGATGGTGCATGCTACATACAGACAATAGCCTCAGGTATGCTGCCCCTGAGAGTTTCAGCCTGAATAGCTAGCTACCTTCTACTTTCTGATTACAAAACTTAAAATTTTGGCCACTTCATTGGGGATACATATCTTCTTTATGGAATAATTCTGGTGTTTCTAGCTATCTATCTTCTTGGCCCAGTTTCATGTCTTTACTTCTTTCTACCACTTTAAGGCTCCTTCTTCTCTAGCCCAGAAGTTGATCAAGTCTGAGGAATTTGAGTTTTTCCATTATTTACTATTAATTGTACAAAATCTACATTTGGCTTCCTTCAGGGTTTAGCTACTTTCATTTTTAAAATACTCATGGTATCAATTCAAAAATCACAGCTTTCAAAAAAATGTGACCCTGCTATATCTGTAAAGACTATTTTATGTTATCTTTTGAGATATTGCATGCTTTTAATTCAATGAGAGAATAAGCTCAAGAAATGGTTTTGATAGTGAAGGTACAATGAGGTCATTTGGGTAGAAACAAAAATAGCAGTTAGTATTTTCAATATATATTAAGCATATGTAAGATTTCACATCTGCTTTTCCTCGCTTGACATTATAAGATGAAAAATCCCTCATATTATTATCATGTCTCTTTAAATACATTAGTAAGATATTTTTGAAATAATAACTGAATCAGGCACCCCTTTTGCACCACTTCATATTCTTTCTGCCTCAACTGCACTTGTTTCCCAAATGTAAGGGTTCTAATAAACTTTATAAAAGCACAAACTCACAGTGCCTCACATGATGCTCTCACCCTGTGCCTGCCATTCTCAGGCTTCTCTATTTATGATAATGACAGACTCTACTTGGCACTCATGATAGGAGTGGACATAGTACAATATCGAAGCTGGATTGCCCACCAATGCAGTGGCAATGAGGACTTAATTGCTGGTGGTCAGTGAGGTTGTGATAAGCTTTGACATGCAGTGACATCATAATTACTGTGCTTTTGCCTGAGGTTAATTACGATGGCTTGCAGGTGACAGAGGAAGCATCATGAAAGGTAACCGTGGTGATTAAATGATATGGAGACAGTGGCATTTATAAACTGTGCTCTATGCTTATGACTGTATTAGAATATGATGGTCAGGAAAGCCAACTACTAAGGTAAGATATTCTGTGAAAAAGGGCAATTTGGAAGGAGACACTTCCAAATTGCCTCATTTCTTGCAGGCACAGGCCAAACTGCTTAAAACTGAACCCATTATTTACAAAGCTACAAAGAGCCTCAAAAGAAACTTAATATATAGCCTTGAAAAACCTCCAATGTCTAAGTCAGGACTCTAATGGAGGGGGAAGAAAGTAGATCCAGGAGATTTCGATCCTTCATATAGGACTATTTGACTGGCTGAGCCCAAAACTCATGTGCTCTTCAAATCATCTGAACCTCTCAAGCCAGGAAGAACACTACACCTTGAGTGACCTCTCTTCTCCCAAAGGCATGACCTCACTGGAGATTTTTTGTTCTGCTCAGATTCTACATTTCTACCCCTAGTGTTTCTGGTTTCATGACAAGGGTAAGGTCTTTGCAGAATCAGAGCTCTGAGAGAAAGAGCCCACATGTTGAAGGAATTTCGGGACCTAACCAAAATGTATCATAAGTAACCCTGTAAATATATTTGGGATTGGATCACGAAGCCGTTGCACCACGAGACAAAGAATTTAAGGCCTGACAGAAGTTTTATGAATGTGGGAGCATATAAACAGGATTCAGAATCTAGAGGTCTGGCATGGAGACCTAAATTGGTCTTAATGTATTTTTGAATGGCTCTCTGAAACCTCAGAGGGGCAATGAACCATGGTGAATTAGGAGAGAGATCCAGATATTTTTGGCAAATTATAAGGTGTACAGGAAGTCTAAAAAATATAAGAATATTAGAATTGAGGGTGCCTGGCTGGCTCAGTTGGTAGAACATGCAACTCTTGATCTCGGGGTCATGAGTTCAAGCTCCATGTTGGGCATAGAGCTTATGTTAAAAAATAAAGCATATCAGAATTGATTTTTTATGAAAGATCCCATTTGAATAGGCACCATATGAATATGTTCTCTTGTGAGGATTCAGAATATATCCCTGGAGAAATCCAGTATCGAGTATACTAATGGAGGGAATGGAGGAGCTGGCATTTTTGAGAAGCACAGTGGTAACTGACCTTGGTAACCTGGAGTTACCTATAGTAGAGGGTAGAAAGCAAAAACAAAAACACCTTAGCATCCCTATCACTTAACTATCAGAGACAAAGGATCCATGATTGCTATAATAGGCATTAAAGCCACAATGACAATCAGTGTCTACATCCACACAGATCTGCGGCAGTGGCTAATAGATCATGGTATTACTAGGGTCAAGATAGATGAAAGACCAAATAGTTGGTACTCAACTTGTCTAATAAAATACAACTGATAGCTGGTGAGTAGAGGTTGATGTCAGTTTCTATAATGGACAATTGAAGCCCCTCACTAGTTCATTGTCACAGAGTCCTTGAAGCAAAAAGCAGTAAATTCAGAAAGTGACGTGAGGCTTAGGGTAAGATCAGAATAAGGTTTCGCTGGGTAAAGGAAAATGTCTGGATTATTTAATAACAGGAACAGATTCTGAGCTGACACTGAGAAATAATATAGGTTATGATTAATGCTTCTTGTATGGCTACTAAATAATAATGTGTTAGTAGAAATCTTCTTTAACAACAAAAACACTATTGAATTTAGTTATTTAGTCAACGGTGACAATTTGATTGGTACTATCAATATATGTCACGTCCTTTCAAATGAACAAAATACCAAGAAGCACTGGTATAAAGATTACAGAGTTTTGTCCAATATGGGATCTACTGAAAACGCTTTAGGCTCAAATACAGTTAATTTTTTGAATTGAACATACTCAGCACTTTAAATTCATCTAGCTGGAACTATAAGTATGATTTTATTTATGTTGAAATGAAATACTTGCTTCATTTCAGTACAGACATTAATGTGTTTTCAGTTCAATTATTTTTCTATGTAGAAAGGATTTATACATATTATTTACCTACATAACACTGTTTAATATGTGATAGACTACCACCTAAATGCAATGCATATATGGTATTATACATACAGTGTTATAAATACAGATTAGACATTCTCATCACATTACCCATCTTTTAAAAGTCTCAGTATAACAAGATTTGCTCTAGAGCTACATCGAAAATTTCATGCAGATGGACTATGATAAGTAAGACAGCTACATTTCAAAAGAGATTCATAATGAAGTTATTAGAAAGATGGACAAGAGGATTTTAGGCACAAAAAGTCAACAACATATTTTATCTAGTATATAATATGTTTGTTAGATAGATGCTAGATATGAGCAGTGGAAGAAATGTTCTGAGGAAACTTCATCCCTTGACCTGAAAAATTAGAGTCCCATGTCCTGGAAGGGGGAAGGGTAGAGTAGGCACTAAATTAGACATAAGCTGGAGGCAAGGATGGTGATAAATGGGTATCACCTTAGAATCCTGAGAGCACAACATCCTTGTGGCTTCCAAGACATGAGGGCTGACAGACCAAGAGCACAGTGTCAGAGTACACCGTCTCCTCTTTCACCTCTTGCCCCAGGGTAACCCCTAGACTCATTGTAATGGATTTGCATGGGGGTTATTACCACCCTCCATGGAGGAAGGTGGCCATGATGGTTCTGGTATAAACTTTGTAGAGCCAAAAACTCTCCCTCCCCACCTGTAGGAGGAGTGCCCCCAAATGATTGGAAGTAGCCTCCATTAGAGACCACTCTGTCTGTGACATAAGACCCTGCTCATGTAAAAGGAAAGAACCCTCTGGGGATGTCTCCTCTCCCACCTTGTGGGAAAAAATTTTTTTTTAATATTTTTATTTATTTTTGAGCGAGAGAGAGAGACAGAGCATGAGCAGGGGAGGGGCATAGAGAGAGGGAGACACAGAATCTGAAGCAGGCTCCAAGCTCTGAGTGGTCAGCACAAAGCCTGACACGGGGCTCAAACTTGTGGAACATGAGATCATGACCTGAGCTGAAGTCACACTTAGCTCACTGAGCCATGCAGGTGGCCCTGTACTGTCTTTAATAAAACTCTTTTAACTTTGGGGAGCAATCTCTAACTCCTTACTGCGTGAGTGCCAAGAGCAAAGGCACACCCTTGTTTACGTAATAATTTTATTTTTCCTTTGAAAATATCTCCTTCAGTAGCAATATTTTTACTTATTAAAAACAAACAAGTTTTAAATAGGTGTTTATGCAGCTTTAACTTAAGATTGTATAATTAATCATGTTGTTGAGAATATCAGAAATTTAAAAATAATCGTTTCTAGAAGTTACAAGTATCAATATATTCTTTAGCTCAGATGGAAGACATAAAGGCGTTTTTCCTCTTTGCTTAATTTAACTTATTTCTTAAAACACTTATTTTCCATTGAACAAGATATTTTACTTTGTTTATTATTTTAAAAACTCAAGTTCATCACTGCAAGCAGTAATAACATTTTGAGAAAGGAATTAACAATTTAACACTTTTAGCTCCTCTTACTACAAAGTAGTTTTTCCATAGAGATGTACATGCAACTTTGCCAACATAGTACATTCCTCAATTCCATAGGCTTTCCCTTGAATCTACTAGTTTCCTAAAATGGAACATGGGCAATGCTTTCGAAGACAAATAGTTCTTTTCCCAAATGGCCCCAAGATGAATTTTGTGAATTAATCATTCAGTAAACAAATATTTACTCACCATCTTCTAAGTATTAGAAAAGCAACTTAGAGTGTAACAGACCAAACTGCTGATTTCAAGAAGTTCATATGTCTTTTAAATAATCTATTAAGACACAGTACTGGGGCTCCTGGGTAGATCAGTCTGTGGAGCGTATGACTTCGGGCTCAGATCATGATCTCACGGTTCAGTTCGTGAGTTTGAGCCCCATCTTGGACTCTGTGCTGACAGCTCAGAGCCTGAAGCCTGCTTTGGATTCTGTGTCTCCCTGCTCTCTCTGACCCTTCCCTGCTTGCTCTCTCTCTCTCTCTCTCTCTCTCTCTCTCTCTCTCTCTCAAAAATAAACACTAAAAAAATTTTTAAAGACATAGTGCTAAGTACAGATATATGCTAATAAAAGATAAAATGTAATGTGAGAGAGGGTGACTTGAGTAGCTGCTCTAAAAAGAACAATTACAAATGTCCTGAAAGGTGAGACCACTCCATGTGTTTAAGCACAGAAAAGCCAGGGTGGAGTACAGTGAATGAGAGGCCGGGAGAGAGGTGAGAGAGATACTCTTCACCAGTAACACTTTGGGTTTTATTTTAAGTATGATGAAGATCGGCTGGAGAGTTTTAAATTGAAGGGTGGCATGATAAATTCAATCTACAGAAAGAGCAGAGGGACTAGAAGAGGGGAAATAAGAGTCATTAGCTCTCTTTGCATTTCATTAAGCCTTAAATGCTAGTTAGTTATCCAACTGTCTTAGTCTGTTCAGGCTGCTACACCAAAATAACAACAGAGTAGCTTATCAATAGCATAAATTTATGTCCCACAGTTTTGGAAGTTGAAAGTCTAAGCTCAGAGCACCAGCATTGCCTGGTGAGGGGTCCCTTCCAGGTTACAGACTTTTCCTTGTGTTCTCACGTAGTAGAAGGGGCAAGGGACTTTCCTTGGGCCTTTTTAATAAGGATACTAATCCCATTGCCTTAAGATCTAATCACCTCCCAAAGGCTCCAGCTCCTGATATCCTCACTGTGGGCATCAGTTGTTGTTTTGTTTTGTTTTTTAAATTCATTTATTTATTTTGAGAGAGAGAGAGCAGGGAGGGGTGTAGGGAGGGAGACAGAGAATCCCAAGCAGGCTCCACATTGTTAGTACAGAGCCTGACTGCTGGGCTTGATCTCATGAACCGTGAGATCATGACCTGAGCTGAAACCAAGAGTCGGACTTTTAACCCACCAAGCCACTGTGGTGCCCCTTGGACATTAGGTTTTAATATATAAATTTTGGGAGGACACAAACATTCAGACCATTGCATACTAGAAATGTTCAAATGGTAGGACTAACCTATGGAGAATAATATAACTGATTAGTAAAAATGGAGCAAAAGGTCATGATTAATTAGGAGTAGTGGTAAGTGCTCCTGAACCAATTGCATTTTGCTCAGAAAATATTATCAGTGAAGCTTTGACCTAAAAGTCCCATAAGACTCTCTGAACACTTTACTTAGTTCTAACTGTGGAGAACAAAGAGCCTCAAGGCATTTCATATTTGTGCTTTGCTTGTGAATGAAAATTATACTCACCTCTAAGTGTATTGAATGCCCAACAGAACTTCCCCAAAGATGTGGAACATAATGTAAGTGGTGAAGCCAGATAATAAGGTTGTGAACCAGATTCTTTACAAACCAAGGCTCCAAGAAATTGAATAACTCTCTTTGGTCCTAGGGAAATGCTGATACATTATGAGAAGAGTCTGAAGGATATTTAATGTACTTACTCTTGTTATAGAAATCCTTGACAAATTTTGAAAGCCAGTATTTTTTGAAAATTGTATAGATGAATAAAAGATTGGTAAAAATATTATACAGATTTATATTTGAAATGAAAAATCAGAAGCCATAGTTGCATATTTCTAAAATATGGATAATGACAGCAGTATTTTAAATCAAGTAACAGAAAACAACAAATATACCCTGGTCCCCCCACCCCATCAAGTATTTATAGAAATTAATCATAGAAATGTAGATTTGATATGTTTTGATCATCCCTAGAATTTATCATGTAATTAAATTGATTTCAACATATTTAATTCATGCAATATCATATATATGAAGGAAATTTAAAAAAAGATATGCTTTCTTAATTGATGGCATTAAGCTGAAGGATATTTTGAACTCTAAAATGGTAAGCAGTTCCAAATCAGAGCACTCTATAGTAAAAATGTGCTGTTGATGCCCATTTGTATGCCTGTTTTGTTGGCTTCATAAGGTGTTTCTCTTGAATTTACAATTGCCAACTTACTTATTTATAACTTTTCCATGCCTTTTAAAGCAATGTGCTACCCCACGAGGTTTGCTGTTTTTAAGCGCAGGTAGATTAAATGTTAAATTAGTCCATCACTAACTATAAAAGAGAATCATACTCACAGTACACGATGTCTTAAGGTCAAAAGCCAGGCACTATGAGACATTTTCAGAAAGATGAGAAACTTTTTCTGTTTATGTTAAAGCTCTTGGGTATCATTTCATGTATTCTACAGGTTTCAATAAAGATGGTGTGTGAGTTACCTGTATGGGTTACCTGTGTGAGTTACTGAAGTAAACATTTTTTTTTTTTTTTATGATTTGATACAAAGATCTTTCTTACGGTTTATCTGTAGTTCTATGTTTACCATTCTTATGCCATTGTGAGTCTATATATCCTTTATTTCATCCCTCCCTTGGTGCTGCAGCTTATTTTTCAAGTTAAATAAAAACACTAGCAAAGAAACAAAGAAAGTGCTGTAATCTTCTGACCCTCATGCTGACAGTTCCATATATTTTGAAGTAAATAAAGATATGGAATCAGGATTATGAAACAAGCATGTACTTCAGAGAGATGTTTCATAAATTTATTGCTTGACTGTGTAGCACAACTGTCATAGTTTTTGATGGACAAGGACATATATCTGGAAAATGAAACAAAGATAGTGGCTCACTGTAATTCAAAGATAATAACTACCAGAAGATACAATTGTTCAGCAAATGTGAGATTATTGGTTTCCTAGGGATTTATTAATTTGATGTATTTTAATCCGTGCCTGCTGTAAAAGAAGAATATTGTCACTCAGATGATGGGGTCTCACTCATTTTGTAAATCGTTCTGATCATCTTTTTCATTTATATCTAGAATTCATCTGCAGTCGGAAAAGGCCTCTGCCACACAGCAGTCAGTCACCTACAATGAATGTAAGAGCCCACGTCCAGGCTTCAAATGTCACCACATTGCCATCTTACTGTGAATGACTGAAATTTACTTCCCGTTGTTAGTGGTGCTGAAAATTGCCATGGGTTTCTACAGTGTATAATGTATTGTCTAAACCGAAAACATTTCCCAGATTGAATTGACCTTTTAGAAAACAGCACTTTCATCCTCAAAATGCAGGACTGTTGCAATATTTTATTTAAAAAGGTTATTTAGTTATAAAACTTGGAGAAAGGGTAAGGAATTAGAACTGAGTCTATCTCTCCATATAATGTATTGCTGTGAAAAACCACAAAACAAAGACCACTGATTGCTGACCCACCCAAATGCTACTGAGAATAGTGCACTGGGAAAACCACATATTTCCTGTACCAACAGAAAAAAGCAATATAAGGAGTGAACGCCTTTTTTATTCTGTACTGTTAATTAGTTCGTCATTTTGTTATCAAAGGGGGAGTGGAACACTGTCAAGCCTGTTGGACTACTCTAAACAGAACACAAGTCTTAGAAAACTTATCCACAAAGCAGGGTACTTCCTCATGGTCCTAACGTGAGAGAGAGGGAGAGACAGAGAGACAGAGAGACAGAGAGAGACAGAGAGAGAGAGAGAAGGCATAATAAAAAACACATAGGAAGAACTATTAAGAATGTGTCAAAAACAATTATTTCACTAGATGGACAAATAAGTAAAGAA
The DNA here is from genome assembly GCF_028018385.1 of Neofelis nebulosa. Taxonomy (NCBI): domain Eukaryota; kingdom Metazoa; phylum Chordata; class Mammalia; order Carnivora; family Felidae; genus Neofelis; species Neofelis nebulosa. The sequence goes on from NC_080782.1 coordinate 212,404,160, forward strand.
GTTTGGCTAACCCAAGTAATTTAAATGAATCCAACTGTATGTGGTTTCCAAAAGAATTTTTTAAAACATTTTAAATGCACTGAATATTTTAATATTGTTTAACTTGTTTTAACAAGTTAAACTGTTATTAAATGCCTTTGGATATTCAGAGGATACTTGAGAACTTCTTAGTACTTTAGTACATTTTAATAAACTTTTGATATTTTATAAACATTTTATAAACATAATGTACTTAGTACATTTTTATAAACATAACTGATATTGATCATCATAGTGCTAAAATTCCATTGTATTTCATTAGAGTTTCAATTTCAATCTTTTCAAAAGAATGAAAAGACTCCCCTGCCTCATTCTTTGGATTGCATTTTGTTTGATCCTGTGCCCTACAGTGTCATGAATGCATTTGCAGGACTATTAGGACTCTGGCCGTTATCCCTTTAGAGGCAAGAGTTCACAATACCAATGCAAAATTGGTTATAATGCATATTGCTGATGTTTTTTGGAGGTCATATTACAATATCTTTTTTTTTAAGTTTACTTGTTTATTTTTTGGGGGGGAGGGGCAAAGAGAAGGAGAAAATCCCAACCAGGCCCTGCACTGTCAGCATGGAGCCCGATTCGGGCCTCAAACTCAGAACCGTGAGATCATGACCTGAACCAAAATCAAGAGTGGGAGGCTTAACCGACTGAGCCGCCCGGGGGGCCCCTGGAAGTCATATTACAATATCTATCTAAATTCAATTGGATATATCATTTGAGATAGGCCTTCCACTTATCGAGATTTATTCTACGGAAGTATTCACATGCAAAAAAGATTTGTGTACTAATAAGTTTATTGTAGCACCATATGATTTTAATGGTACCTTCGTGCTATTTAATACTATGGAGCCATTACAAAATAATCAGGTAGATTTATGGATGTTTACATAAAATATATCTAAGATATAGCCTAAAAATATGTATTAAGATATATTTTACATCCATTCCATGGAATACCACTCAGCAATAAGGAGGAATGAACTATTGATGTACACCACAACGTGGAGGAATCTTAAAATAAGTAGCTGAGTGAAAGAAGCCAGGCACAAAAAGAGCGTATACAGCATGATTCATTTGTAGAAATGTACGGAAATGTTAATCATTAACATTTATAATGAAAGAAAGTAGAGCAGCAGTTCTGTAGGGTAGTGGGTTGAGGGATTGTAAAGGTTACAAGAAAACTTTTGAGGCTGCTAGAGATGTTCATTTTCCTGATTGTGGTGTGCATATAGGTTAAGACTGATCAAATCGTACTCTCTAAATGTGTGTGATCTATTGTACTTCAATTAAACCTCAGTAAGACTGAAAGCACAATCACATTAAGAAACCTAACACTTTAGGATGTTTAGCTGTAGATGCTTTCCCAGCTCCATTCCAGGAGAGGAGTCTTTGTCACTAAGGAAGCATATACGAAGGAATCTATTGGGTTTGGAAAATCGTATCATGAACCTTATGCATCCTTTAGTTAACTAGAAACTATAAGTGATGGTTCAAAGCTTGATCTTGCCTGATAAAATGCATATAGTCAGATCTTGGTGGTAGGAGAGTTACTTATTTAGATCTATGGCTTACTCAGCCGCACAAGATAGGTTATCCTACATTGCTGTAGGAGAGCATGAACATGAATGAGATCTTACTTGGGAAAGCAAGCCCTTAGCTGGAATAGATGGTGTCAACAGTCCTTTTATCAAATGGGGCGGATGTGGTTAGATTATAAAATAGCTTCATAAGTCCCATCAAAGAAATATTTGAATTTGATTATTGTTTGATGAGGCCCCTGAGTTCCCTAGATGTATTTACTAACTATAGGTCCTGTCTTTCTAATACTATCAAACTATTCTGTGGCTTTCAAACTTTTTTTTTTTATTTTTTATTTTTGGGACAGAGAGAGACAGAGCATGAACGGGGGAGGGGCAGAGAGAGAGGGAGACACAGAATCGGAAACAGGCTCCAGGCTCCGAGCCATCAGCCCAGAGCCTGACGCGGGGCTCGAACTCACGGACCGCGAGATCAGTGACCTGGCTGAAGTCGGAAGCTTAACCGACTGCGCCACCCAGGCGCCCCTCAAACTTTTTTTTTAAAGCAACAGACCCTTTAATCAAGTGAAATCTCATTCAAAAGATTCACCTCAACCACTGCCTCTGCAATAGATAAATGCAGAATCTTATGACCGTATGTTTATTTTTAAGGTTATATTTTTAATCCTTATAATGAATAATACAACTAGAGAATAATGGCCACATAGGGCCACACAGGATTCACGGACTATTGTTGCTGATATGTCAGTCATTTCTATATCTTGTTTGAATTGCAGTTTTGAGAAAGCTGATTCATAGAGATAAGTAGTTTCCAATGGTATTTTTTTTATCAGCACTCATTGAAAACTGAATATATTTTTCAATTAAACTGGTCTAGATGCTTGAGAAAATAGTAACACATGCTTGCTTCTAAGTAATTAAATCACTAATACCGAACAACTGATTTCATTATTTAGCAGAAAAGTCAGACAAAAAGCACCAAAAATTTATAATCATTGTTAAAATTATCCAATATGAGTGACACAATTCAATGGGCTGTACTTTTACGTGTTATTGCACAACTTTTACTCCATGGTAAGCACACGTAAAGCAGACACAGCTGAGCCTTGCTTAACATTTAACAGTGGTGCATGCATGTTGTAACTGTATTTTTACTTATATAATATTATGAGTTTATTCAAAAAAAACCTATTGAAATTGAGAAAGAAAAAAAAAGTTGGATCAGAACAGAGTGATAAACTCAATAACCAAAGAAGCAACAAGAAGTTCAAATACACTAATCCAGATGGTAGAAAAGCTGTGGTAGACAGAATTCTAAGATAACCTCCAATAATCCATGCCCTTGTATAATCTCCTTTCCTGAGTATAGATAGAAACTTTCAATTACTTTTAACCAATAGAATATAGCAAAGATAATGGGCTATCAGTGTCACGCTTATGATACATCAAATTGAAAAGGTTACAGGATATGAGTGGATATCTTTGTGGATATGAGTAATGTCTGACTAATTGACTTTAAGGCAATCAAAAAATTATCCTTGGTGGGCCTGACCCAATCAGGTGAAGAGATCAGAATGCAGACTCTCCTGACAGTTTTGAAGAAAAAAAGCCATCATAAGATATCCATCAGCAAGGACTAAGTTCTGCTAACAGCACATGAGCTTGGAAGATGATCTTGAGTGTCACATGAAACCCTAGCCCCATCAGCACCTTGAATTCTAACAAGACCAGAGGGCCATTTGAGCCTTGCTCAGACTCCTGATCTACAGATGTTGTGTGATGATACGATAGGTTTAAACTACGAAACATGTAGTAATTCGTTATCCATCCAGCAATAGAAAAAATATGTATGTAGACACTGAAATACAGATATTCATATAGATATCAAATATGGGCTTATGCCAAAAAAAACATTTCCTTTTTGCAAAAAGAATAATAGTACATGTTTATGTATATATCCATATAAATCTAATATAATGGTCCTCCAACATATTGCTAGAAGAATAAAAATTCTTATAAATTTATAGGATGAGAGATTACATTATTAGATTACTAAAATGACCAGAATAACCTCCTTTGGAGGATGATTGACAAAGCCAGTTGTGTGATATTTAATTTGCATTATAATCAGTGCTTTTTTACAGAGTTTCAATGAAACTTATAGATCATTCTGTGTATGTATTCTCATAAATTCTCTCTTTCCCATTCTCACCCTCCCTGAAACATATACACACACATATGCATGCACACACACATACACGTGCACACACACACACACATTAATTAAATCTTCAGAGGAAAGTGTGAGATAGATGATGATGATGATGATGATGATGATTCGCTCCAATTTTTTTTTTTCAGTCACAGAGTTGAATCACTGACATTTAGGCAACTGCCTGAGATCACAGAACATGGAATAGCTGGTATTTAAAGCCAATCAAATACCATATGATCTCACTATATGTGGAATTCAAGAAACAAAACAAATCAGCAAAGGGGAAAAAGAAAGAGAGAGAGAGAGAGAGAGAGAGAGAGAGAGAGAGAGAGAGAGAGAGGCAAATCAAGAAGCTGACTCTAAACTATAGAGAACACACTGATGGTTACCAGAGGGGAGGGTCCGGAGGGGGGTGGGGGGGGATAGGTGATGGGGATTAGGGAGTGCACTTGCTGAGGGAGCACCAAATGTCTTATGGAAGTGTTGAATCACTATATTGTACACGTGAAACTAACATCACACTGTTAACTAACTGGAGTTTAAATAAACAGTAAAATAATAATAATAATAATAATAATAGTAATAATAATAGTAATAATAATAAAGCCAAACATTCTGCCTTCAAAGTAAAATAAATCTTTATGATTCATACTATTTTTACCTTCTGAATAAACATTTAAAATGTTGAAGAATTTGAAAGTTAATTGTGTTCTAACACATTTAATAAAGTGGATGATGGTGAGTACAATTGTTTTAGTCTAAACTTACACTGTAAACTCTAAAGAGTCTGATTTTCTTGACTCCCTTTTAAATTCATACTAACCACAAATGATAATTGATATTCTGGCCCAGTGTTGTCTCTCTAGGTTTACACTTGGGAAACACAGAATTGAAGACTTGACTGCAAGAAAAAAGAGCAGAGAATAGATCCCTTGTTGGCCTAACACTTGATCTATACTTAATTTTATACTTAAATTTGCTATGCCCCTCAAAAAAAAACATACTGCCCAAAGCACCCCTCATCGTAAAAGCTTTTCAATAGAATTTAGTGGTCCCTAAAAGTCAGCAAATGAAAGCATTAAGACCACCCATGCTTCTCCAATAACATGCTCTTCTTTTAGCCTTTTCCCTATATTGAGGTTGTTTGAAACTGAACCACATAAAACACCAAATGTCATCGTGGTGGATACAGAAAGAGAGAGAGAGAAATTAAAATGATCTATTATAAGATCATTTAAAAGCTCTTGTATGGCAAGGGACAGAATATCACTGTCCCTTGACATACAAGATGTGAGAGAGAGGAGTAAGAGAGTTACATTTCCAATTATCTCATTCTATTCTATTCCAGTACTCAAATCCTAACCCTGTCCTTATTTCTGGATACAAGTGAAGGAATTTCTGCATACAATTTTCACAGAGGACATGATAGGTTTTTGAAAAGATTCCATGATATGATAGGTTTGGAAGTCTTTTTTCCTAAATAATTATTTCCTAAATAAATGAAATCACATGGTGGGAAATAATCATATCCAAAACACTTTAGAAATCAAAAGGCACATCAGAGAACACGATTAATTAACTCTTTCAAGCCATTAGTTACCCTGTCACTGTTGAAGTGTTCCAAACAGCATAATCATCTACTCATGTTTCCTTTAGGGACTTGAAAATCAGAGAAGCATTAGTAAATTGAAAGGAAAACAAATTGATAATGATGAAGTACAGCACACAAAAAAATGATGAAATGTTAAAAACTAGAGGGCAGTTTCTGTTTTATTCCATACACACAAAAAGGAATTTAAAGTGAAAATTCTAAGTGTTTGGAATCACACTTGACATCCCTTTTACTTCACAAGATGTTATTGTATGCTATATTGTTCAAGACTGCTTATATGCAAAAATCTTTTACGTACATCTTTGTTAGGCACACTGTTTTGGGTGTTGATGCTTTTATGAGTGTAGGTGTTATCTCTCAACAATTTTAAAGCTTTCTAAGGGCAGGGAAAATGGTCTCTGTATCTGTGGTTATCCCAGTACCCTGCACAGGGCTTTGCATACAGAAAAGCTTAATCATTAAGTATGTACCTGTTATTGGCTGGCTTACGTTTATCTTCTATATCCACTTGACCTTCCATAGGCACAACATCTGATAACTGGCCTAGCACCTTTATGTTTCAGGAAATTTCAATCCTTAGTATACAGTTCCATCAACTCATAAAAAAGCATTCACATTAAACCAGAACGAGGTATGAACACTTGAATCCTTCCAGTCTGCACTCTCATGCTTCTGGAGAAATGCTTCTAATCTAAGCTTCTCCAGCAGAGCCCAGGACTCATGTCCAACACCAGCAATATACCCTCTTCCAGACTGTCATGCTCTGCAGTTACCATTAATTTATTTCAAGGCCAGACAATCGTTACTGCTGCAGACAACAAGGTGCCCATCTTACCGGATAAAAAAAACCTTCTAACTTAGTGTAAAGAGTGTGTTTATATTACTGACAAAAAATAATTTCCATTAATGCATCATTTTAACTTGTTTTAATATTTTTATTTCAAAATTACAGAAATTATTTAAAAAGGAATACACACTATCGAATAATTGCAAAGTTAGAAAAATTTTCATAAAGACCACTACCTTTTTCTACTTTATTTCAGTCTCCTTTTAAACTAGGAGTACACTAAATCTTAAAGAAAGAAGTGCAGGATGAATATCATTCTGCCTTTCTAGAATCAGATGTAAATCTCTAAACCATAATATTAAGAAGAAAGCTATTTTATAAAAAGTTTCAGTGGGGCATACCAAAGTAACATTTAGTTTTCTAAAATTACAAGGATAAATGGGACAAATTTGCATTTCATACAAGAGACACGAAAAAGCAGGGCATTCTGTTGTCTTTTATTCTTCCCACTTTACCCTGAGATATGCCGGCACTTTATTTATGTATTTATTTAATATTTTTTAAAGCTGAAAGACAGCAGTATGAATAAATTTTAAAAAATACAGCAGCCAATGAATTTTATTATAAGGAAGAATTATTTCTGTTTTCTAGAGCTTTTTAAAAAGGTTAGTTAATATTTACAAAGCAAGAGTTTAATGAATTATAGATAACAGGAGAACAGCAATTTAAGTGAAAAAGACCACCAGTTTAGGAGGAACAAGTTCAAGATGAAGCCTCATTCTAGATCAGATAAATAAGCCCAAAGGTTAAGTATTCAAAAAGATTGTTGCCTTCATTCCCTTAGAAAATATTTTAATACTCCTATTATTTTCTAAGTCCCAGCCAATCTCTTTTCTAGTATAACATGAATAAAATTTTTCCTTGCTAATTTTACTTCCATTAAATTAAATGCATTCTATCCTTCCTTTCTGCTTCAAAGAATCATTGACACCTCTATTAGATGATAAAAGAACTAAGTTGTGCTACTCAAATTTTCACCAACTCTTATTTCTCTCTTATTGGAATTGTAAAAACTCAAATGTTTCTAAAGGAGAAAAAAATACAGTACTTATAATATTTTGGCAGATCAACATTACTAGGATCTATTATTACAATTTTACCACTTGGACCATACCTTGTATCATCCTCACTGCTCTATACAGCTCTGAATAAATGTTCTTATCTCATCTGTGCTCTTCTACCTGTGACCTAGACGGAACTCTCAAATCCCTTATTCTTTCCTAAATTTACATCTGCCTCCTATCCTAATTTTTGACTCTCTCTAGGATGTGGGAAACCTGACAGTGAATCATTTAGTGTCCCTTCAGGGGAATCTCAGACAAGTCTTAAGGAGTCAGGTGGAGATGTACTGCAATAGAGGAGCAAATAATAATATTTAATAATGTACGACTGGGATAGTAAGATAATATTTGAACGTAAAGTGACTGGGGGGGCAGTCTATCTAAACCATGAATTAACATTTTCCATAGCCTCTTCCTGTGTTTATTTTCAGGTTGGCAGAAGCTTCATTATGGAATTGTAGGGTTTTTTTTCTTATTGTTTGATGTAATGTTTTATGAAAACATTACTTTGTAATCAGACTCACAGCTGCATACTATTAATTTATGTAACAAGTAAACATAAGACTATCAAAGCCAAAAATAAATTTATGTATCATATTTAATTGATTTCTTCTGAAACTTACCTATAGCCCTTTAAATTAATAATCCAGATATTAGACCTTCAAATCATATTCTAAGACTGAATCAAATGAAGATTTCATTTCACCTCTTTCTCTTACTTCAACATACTCTCTAGAAGCCTGTTTCCCAACCTGTGGAATAAGCAAGATAAGATGACAGTTCCCTCTGGAGTGTATCAACACACGCCAGAGCAATAAAAACTCTGATAGCAAAGATTAAGGTTTCTGACCCCAATTGTGGCATCTTAGCTTTTTAGAGAGCCACTGGAGAATGGCTTTGAACCTGCCCTCACTATCTCGCTCTCTCTCCTCGGTGCACACGGCGTTCCACAAACATTTTGAAACTACAAAATCTCTCTTTCAGAATGGAGCTCTAGGGATGATTTAAATCTTTTGACCCACTGGCAAATTTCTCCATCCTGGAGGATTAATTGACCGTTCAATCGATAAAGTTTTGAAGACTTGAGGGAAAGTAACAGATGTCCATATGGAGCACATAGAGAGCATATTAAAGGGAAAAATGTAGGTTCTTATTTAAAAGAGGTTACAATTGAATCATGGAAATAAATGATACATACAATCAGAATAGATATGATCATATTAAGAATTAACCGACTGTTAACATATTCATCAATTTCCTGTTGAATTTAAGATACTACGTTAGGTACAAAGGTGGATTAGGCACAGAGCCTTCTTCCATGGATCTTTGCATTAGAAATAGGATATGGATAATCATGTATAGCATAGAATATAGTCAATGCTAAGTGGCATAAAAAAAGGTATGAGAGGCACATAGCCAGCTCAGTCAGTAGAGCATGCAACTCTTGATCTCAGGGTCATGAGTTCAATGCCCATGTAGGGTACTTAGTTAAAAAAAAAGTAAGAATTGGTATCATGGAAGATCACAAGAAAAAACAATTATTTTCACAAAGAAAAATCAAGCAAGGCTTCCTAGAGAGAGTAGAATTTGAACAAGATTTGAAGAACTGAAAGAACTTAACTATGGGATATGGATAAAGAAAAGTCCACTCACAAAGAGAAAACCAAAATGTGGTAGGAATAAAAAGGGCTTGAATGCCAAGAGTTTTATCTTAATTCTGCAGAACAGGATTTCCAAAACCATTGTGTAGAAGAACAATCAATGTCCGTTAACATGAAAATGGATATCCCCTCACAAATAAATAGAGGATTCTCTAGAAGAATTACATTGTGAAAGATCAAATACTCTGTAGATCAAGAGATCAACAGGGCTAGGGAACATGGAGCAAAAAGTGTTATGATGACCACTACGACCACTGCCACCACCAACATGGTTGTCCCTCCTAAGCAGAAGCTGAATCCAGTGGGCTGTGAGGGTGAGACACTGCTGGGTTACAAGTAAGAAAGAAGCCTGAGTGATGCTGTGTCTTGGAAAGGTAACCAGCAGCATTTCATATAAAAACCAGAGTAGATTGGGTGATTTTTTTTTTCTAAAATAGAGGCTGCATCGTGTCATTTTTCTGATTACTACTTTGCAGTGGCTTCTCAACTCAGAGTAGACCAAAATCCTTATTCTGACATTTAAGGGTCTAGGTCTAATCTATACTATCTACTGATCTTTGTCACCTGTTCTCTCTTTCACTGTCTCTCTTTCTCTCAAAAATTCTGCTCCACCCACACTACTCTTTTAACACAGAGAGCACACTTATACTCTGCCCTGCTATTCCTGTTCCAAGCAACACCATCTCTCAGATTTATGCATGTCTCACTCCCTCATTTCCCTCAAGTGTCTGCTCTAATTCCCTTTAACTTTATTATAAATAACCACTCCATGGTAACTTTCATCCAACTTTCAATCCTCCTACCCTGCTCAATTTGTATTTACCACTTTTACCACCCTAGACTATATACTATACATCCATGTACTCTACATTTGTTTATGTATTTGCTGTGTTTCCTCCGCTAGACTGGCTGTCCCAAGAAAAAAGAGACAGAGCAGCTTATGCATTCCCAGTACCTAGACTAGTGCCAGGCATGTAGTAGTTACTCAATAAATAGGTATAGAAAGAAGCAAATGGAGAGAAAACTAGAGGTGTGGAGACTGGTTAGAAAGTGTTTTGTAATAGTGAATGTGAAAGACAGTAAGGGCTAAAACTTGGGAACAGAGTAGACAGGAGAAATTAACACTTAACTCCAGTTATTTCAGGCATGGATCATAGTGGAAAGGGATGGGCTGTGAAGGCAGGTGGTTTTTGGTTCACATCCTAGACTCCCAACTTAGGAGTTGTGTGGCCATATGCAAAATGCTTCATCTCTCTGCACCTCAATGTTCTCCCCAATGGAAAAGGGAAAATGCCCCCTTTTCAAATTGCTATAAGTTATACAGATATTGAATGTTTAAAGTATGGCCTTGGTGATAGCAGTGAGATCTTCCAGTGCCAAATATTTCAACTTATTTTAAAAATAGGATTAGACGGTTTATCTGTATGGAGTCTCCACATGGAGATTTTTTTAATACTATTTTTAAATTAAAAATTTTTTTTAAGTTTATTTAATTTTGAGAGAGAGACAGAGAGAGAGAAAGAGAAAGAGAGAGAAAGAGAGAGAGGAGGGCAGAGAGAGAGGGAAAGAGAGAATCCCAAGCAGGCTCCACACTATCAGCACAGAGCCTGATGTGGGGCTTGAACTCACAAACCGTGAGACCATGACCTGAGTGGAAATCAAGAATTGGATGCTTAACCGGCTGAGCCACCCAGATGCCCCTCCACAAGGAGATTTTAAGTTGTGCAAAATAATGCATACCCTTTATAACTTTTCTACTGTACAATATTCTTAGTATGGCCCTGTTGCCATTTTTCACAGGATACTGAAAATAATGTAATAATAAAAACTCCCATTTCTTGGGGCGCTTGGGTGGCTCAGTTAGTTAAGCATCCAACTTCAGCTCAGATCATGATCTCACAGTTCTTGAGTTTAAGCCCCACATCAGGCTTTCTGCTGTCAGCAAAGAGACCACTTTGGATCCTCTGTCCCCCTCTCTCTCTGCCCCTCCCCTGTTTGTATTCTCTCTCTCTCTCCAAAATAAACATTAAAAAACCTCCTCTTATTTCTTGAATATGCATGATCTGATTTTAATACTGACCAAACATTATGAAGTATATTTATATCTAATATGTTTACTATATTAAAAAGCAGGCTCAGAGTGACAAAGTAATTTGTCCATGGTCACACAGCATATAAACGAAAGAAGTGAAATTCCAATTAAAAACTTTTTGGAAAACAAATTCATCTCATGCTGTTCATGCTATTTTTATATACCTACTATGCCACTTTATAGTTCCCAAATCGATAGCATTTCCCCCGAGTGAGGTCTATCTCTGTCTTATAATAAGTTCTCAAAACTACAGCTTTCCCTTTGCTTACCACGTTTTATACCACATACCTAAAATGGTTATTCATGTTGCCTCTTTCTTTGCAGACTTCTAATGACTGCCTACTACACTTTGATCCAAAAATAAATGTTAGATTATGACCTTTGAGTGTTTACTCCAAATTGTCATTTCTCCTTCTTATTTACCATCTAAGTTTATGACCCTTGACGCACAGCTCTCCAAACGTTTCTGCAGCTCAGAATCAGTGGCTCTCAAAATGCAGACAGGCTTAAGTAAAGAAGCATAAATTAACATAACTGGAAGATTTTTTAACTCAAATTTCCAACCTATTTCTTCACAGACATTCCCAGGCCTCGGGCTTCAAGCATGAGTATTTTGGAAACCTCTCCAGCGACTTGGATATACTCCTCACTGCACACCTCATGGCTAGAAGGGACCATCTGGGAGAGGAAGGTTTTTTAGTTTTCTCCTCGGTATCATCTGTGCCTAGCATGATACCCATGTGGTGGTAGCATGAAAGCAAATGATGTCCTCTTTCGCTTGGCAAGAGAGAAACAGAAGAGAGAGAAAGGAAACAAAGCTCTCACCTGTAAGACAGGAAGACTCATTAATGGATGAATTAGAACTAGACTTGAGTCTAAAAGAAAATTTTATGTGCATATACAACTTCAGAAGGAGGGATAGTTTTCTAGGAAATAGCACGCGCAAAATACATACAGATTGAGATAACTATTCCATAAAGAATAGGGAAGAAATTCGTGTGATGGAAAAGTTAACAACACATGTACATTTTATTAATTTAAATAGGCATGTTGGTACCAAGTATAGCTTTTCTGCCATTCCTTTTTCTAGTTCAGATGTAGCATCATGAGATTTGAAGCTGGATGATTCTACATTCTAAATGTTTACAAGCTAAAATACTTTAAAGAAATTCACACTTTTCATGCTACAGTGTATTGATTTCTATCTCAATGAAAGGTAAAACTATTTACTAACTACCTTCTTGCACAAAGCTGATCTTTCTTGTCTTTAGATGATTCTGTATGTTTTGTCTGTCTGAATTGGCTCCCACTCACCTGGTCTCTTACTACAGAATTCAGCAAAGGCTTTACCTCCTCAGTAATTTGCCCCTGATCACTGTACCTTGGGTTAAAAGTCTCTTATACTCTAATAGCATCACATTATTTACCCCCATTACATTAAATTATATATTGTATTGCAATTATATATTGTAAAGCAATTGCCAGTTCACTTATGTGTCTCAGCCATTAAGCAATACTCTACTTGAGCTTAAGACATTGGTTTTATTAAATTTGAATCACTCATTTTACTACTCAATGCATAGTACTTTCAATTGCAGGCACCAATTTTGAGGAGAGCTCAGTATCCGTAGTTTAAAAATCAAACCTAAAATCTTGTTGCCATGGGTTAAAGATAATGGGAATCTTGCTGAAGGAAAATTGTGGGAAATTAGTCCCACTCTGTTAAATAGAGATGTGAGAGAGACATCTCTCTGATGTAGCCATCTGCTTTGATAAAGGAGTTGAGAACATTCTTGAATATATTTTTTAGAGATATAAGAAATAGAATATACAAACAAAATTTTAACGTTCATTCTCAATTTCTATTTAGGTATATTTTAATGTTAGCTTTTTTTCCAAGGAGCTAAATGTTTTTTTTTTCTTTTCTTATCATAAAACATACATATTCATCTAAATTTATTCAATGTTTATTAAGAAGATATTATGCAGATCGATTGTGAGAGCGCTCATCTTCAGATGAACAATTCTTCCATGTTACAAGAGGATCCAGAAACTCATGAAACAAATTTATACAAATTATTTGAGATAAAATTTGTCTCAAAAAGAAAATACATTTTTTTCACTAGTTTAAGAAACAAAACAAGATCAATGAGCCACACGGATACATCATCCTGAGTGTCTCTGAAGGGTGATATGCAAGTTACACACAATGCATTGCTGTCTTTAGGCTTAGTGTTTATTTCTTGATATTTTTCTTTCTGAACAGTTTTAGTTCCCTATTTAATAATACTATTGGAGCCTGTTACAGCATATGGATGTTGAATTAAGTTTGTCTTATTATGGCATCTAATTTGATACAGAGACTTTAAATAAACTTTTATTTATTTTATCAGAGAAAAAGAGGTATAATACAGAGCCTCCCCAGCCACCAAGCCCACCTCCAAGGAAATACTGTGGATTAGTACTCACTTGGTTAAAGTCAATTACAGGGGCAGCAGTTTATATGCAGGAAAGTGCCAAGCTCTAATAAAGGCACTTCCTAGGTATGATAATTATAAAATTAGATGAAAACATTTATTAGGTTCACAGCAAATCCTTTATGAAACAGAAGATACTGGTGCTGAAACACAGCCAGATTTGGTAACAGCATGCAAACAACCTTCAGAGTCAAAAATCATTCAAAAATGTCTAATCCCATAACTGTATCAAAGCTGGCAGGTGCTCACTACACAGAACATTAATTTGGGAGATTTAGAGGGGATTTTAAAGATAACCTTCTGTGCCAAATATGTTAAGAGCAATGTGTCTCAGGATAAAAATACTGAATATTTCATAATCTGTAAGAAGGATGAAGATACAAAATGTGAGCGAGAGGATATTTTCAACCCCTGAGTAAATTATACAGTGTTCATTAGGCTTTTCTGTTTATACTGGTGGCGGGGATCTGTGCAAGAGCATGCAAATAAAATCACAATTGTTTCAGTTTGTATATAATAAAATCACAATAATCAGAAGGGTGGATCACAACCTGAAGGTGTTTCGTGTACAACAGTAAAAGCACAGTCCTAAGAAGTAGTAAGGAACATCTTTGATAAGGACTTTGAAGGGCAATGTTGGTAAAATCCTCTGTTCTTGCATCCTGAGTTTCTCGGCAGTGCATTAAGCTGAGTCCTGTCCTAGCAAGCTTCCCAGTGCTGTGCAAGCCAATTTAAGGATCTTATGTGAAGCCTCCAACACTTACCTGTGTCTTCCAGTGAGTTCTGAATCACTACCTTAATCAACTAAAATTCAGCAAGGGACGAGGTTTATAGAAGAGCGAGAATATATACTGAACCAGAATAAATGACCAAAATACATTTGATCTCACAAAGAAATGTCAAAAGTGACATTAATCTGATTTAAAGTTATAAGACTTTGTGGATCAAAGGGGTAATGATTTTCTAAAATTATATTATCCTTTAATATGTATTCTTGGTTACATGAGCTTGAAAACACCAGATTAAAAATGTCACACAGGAAGCCTGCTCAAGAAGGAAGACCTAGGGACAATATAACATTGATTAGTGTTCCATGAAAAAGGAGCTAATAGTTTAGAAAATATGTCACGTTGCTTTTTTTAAATGTGGACAAAATACTGTCTCATCAGAAGGACATTAGAAAGAACATGATTACATAAATCAAAGATATTGATAGAAAAGGTGTATATGTAACTTTAGGGCTTATTAATCTTCTAATGTTCCCAAAGTAGACCAAGGTGAGTGAGTGCGTCCAAAAAAAGTAATCTTTTTATTTAATCAGGCTAATTTGGACTCACTTCTGTGATGTACAATCAATCATATATAAGGTCTTATTTCTATGTCAGCTTTACTTTCTTCCTTTTAAGCCTACGAAGTTTGATCAATTTCTTCAGCCACGTCTTTGTTAATATTTTCAATTCCATTTTCAATTTCCATTTTTGAACCCACCTAACAAACCAAAGCTGAAGCAATCCAACAGACTGATTTCTTTGTTCCTATACCTGGGCAGTTGAATTCAACTGGAGAAAATCACAAAATCCTCAGAAAATTGCCTCTATAAATTAATGTTCTCTGAGCTCAATAGGACCATTTACCCTGCTCACCAATTCTGTGTTCTGATAAGGTTTTTCTCCATTTTCCATAATATCTAATCAAACCATTTCTTACCTCCTCAAATGCCCTACCTTAATACCTTCCCACTCATTCTCAGCAGAAAATCTTGTCTCCCACTTCGTAGAAATATGAAAACACTCAGATAAGAACTCCTTCAAATTCCTGACACCCCATCTGCAAAAGTGATGATGAATTATAACTTCTTTCTCTCGTGATGATAGTAAATGTCTCATTTGACTGAAGCTAACTCCTCCACTTGTTCTCTGGATCTCATAAATGCTACCTCAAGAATTTCATTGGTTATTAGACATTATCCTATTTGTCCCCATAAGTTCTCTCTTTATCTACTTGTGTTTTTTGAGAAATCCTGATGTCTTTTCTATTTGTTCTTATACTTCAAGCCTTCTCTAGTTTTATTTCCCTCTCTATTCCCTGGCATTGCCAAGATTCTTGAAAAAGACATCCAAATCCCTATATCTGCTCCCTCTTTTTCCATTTATTGTTCAGATCATGGCAATATCTCTCATGTCTTAGTCTTCCACTGAACAAGCTTTCAGAAAGATGATTACTGAATTTTTGTTGCAATGAATTCTGAATTTTCATTTGTTATTCAGGGAGTGTTTAATATTGTAAACCATAACCTCCTCATTGAAACCCCAAATATCCTTAGCTTTCTGAATGTGAAGCTCTTCTGGTTCTTCTCTTATCCCCTTCCTTGATTGCTCCTTCTCAGCCTCCTTACGGATTTGTCTTGGATGAACTCCTCTATTCACATGCCATGCTAACCTGTGTGCTGATGGCTACCTTGACAGAGTCTCTGCACCTGTTACTCATTCAGACCACCTGACTCACTGAACACACTTGTAGCATGGAGTTCTGTATGCTCCCCTATAAAAAGACAAAAGTGGAATGTCTAGACTCATTTCCAATCAGGGATCTTCATTTCATTATCTCCCACAAAATAAATTTGTATGCAAGCCTGAAGCCTAAGATTCCTCTGGCAGTATGATTAGAGAGATATTTTGTAGTATTTATCCTGTCTTTGTAAGGTGTGAGTGATAAGCAAAAACTTAAATACTGAAGGCAAAAGTTTAAAATACAAGAAAATACAGGAGAATGACTTCATGATCTCCTGTCAGGGAAGATAATTGAAAGATCTGTTTTAAACTAGGAACATACATTTAAACACTTGTAACTGGAAAAAGATAAGTATCTAGAATTTATAAACTTGTTGAATATATAAGCAAAATAGACCTATCAGGCAAAACATAAAAACATCTTTGAGAGAAAAGACAGGGTAAGATTCAATTGAAGTTTTGAAAGATGGGAGAGGTTTTGGAACAGGCAGAATAATCACTCAAAAACACCCATTCATAATCCCTGAAACCTATGAAAATATTACCTCACATGGCAAAGGGCCTTTGCGGATGTGATTAAGTAAAAGATCCGGAAATCAGACATTATTCCGGATTATTCATGTGTACTCAATGTAATCAGAACCCTTAAGAGTGGAAGAGGAAAGCAAAAGAGAGAATCAGAGGAAAGTATGAATCTGGAAAAAAGGCACAGAGGCACACAGGTACACAGGTGCGTTGGCCTAAAAATGGAGCATAGGGAAATGAGCAAAGCAATGCATGTGACCTTTAAAGTCTGGAAAAGGCAAAGGGACAGATTCTCCCCTTGAGCCTCCAGAAGGAACATGATCCTGACAACACCTTGATTTTAGTCCAGTTAAGACCCAGTTTGGGTTTCTAACATTCAGAGCTTAAAGATAATAAAATCGAATGGTTTTTTTTTTTTTTTTTTTTTTTTTTTAATTTTTTTTTTTTTTCAACGTTTTTTATTTATTTTTATTTTTGGGACAGAGAGAGACAGAGCATGAACGGGGGAGGGGCAGAGAGAGAGGGAGACACAGAATCGGAAACAGGCTCCAGGCTCCGAGCCATCAGCCCAGAGCCTGACGCGGGGCTCGAACTCACGGACCGCGAGATCGTGACCTGGCTGAAGTCGGACGCGTAACCGACTGCGCCACCCAGGCGCCCCGAAATCGAATGGTTTTAAGCCAGTAAGTTTGTGGTCATTTATTATAGCAGCACAAGAAACATCCATCTCTTTAGATCTAAATTACCTTGGGGAACTTCTGGAAAGACAAAGAGAAAAAATTACAACAAATGCTGCTGCCATCACCGTCGTCACCACCATCACCACCACCACCACTTAATTTTGCGGTTAGCTGTGCAGACATTTTGCAAAAATTGGCCACATAAATTTTGTATTTAAATTCAGAAAATAAATTCACAGGGCCAGACACATTGTTCCTTGTTGACAAATAAGGAAACTCTGATAAGTTAAGAGAACTGTCAATTGTTAGAAGCCACACTGCTGGTTAACTTGTATGTGGCTAAAATTATTTAATAATAAAAATGAATTTTCGTTGTGAGATCACTAGAGATATGATGATGTGCTTAATCCATAATTCATTTATAATAGATAAATACATTATTATGCATATATTATGTGCTATAATTAATATTGGTTTGAATATAATTATATATATAAACATATAATTTTATTGAAGGGCTCCTATATGTTGAGCCAACATTTACATAAAAAATTAATCACAGGTAAAACTTCCTCAAAAAGATGGGTCCTAAGTAAAATTCGCAATTAACTCTATAGGACTAGTCTTCAAACTAGAACCACTGCAGTAAGAGGAAAAGAGGAATTTGCAAATAATTTTTATTCAACCTATTTTATTTTTTTAATTTTATTTATTTATTTTTTAAAGACAGCAAGAAAGCATGTAAGTGTGAGCAGGGGAGGGGCAGAGCAAAAGGGAGGGAGAATCCCAAGCAGGCTGCAGGCTCCATGCTCATCACGGAACCCAATTGGGGCTTGATCCCACAAACCGTAAGATCATGACCTGAGCTGAAATCAAGACTCAGAGGCTTACCTGACTGAGCCACGCAGGTGCCCCTTATTCAACCTATTTTAGACATGTATTGAATTATACATGAATATCAGTTTAGTAATTTGAACTGGAACACTATGGAGCAGGGAGTGTAATCCAGGTATCTGAAATACATGTCTCATTTTTGCATCAGACTCAATCACTATTTTTATTTTGTTCCCCATACAAGTGAAATTTTACTGAAGTAACAGAAGGAGTAAGAATAAGATTGAGTGAGAGCGGGGCAGGAAGGAGGAAGGGAGGGAAGGAGGAAGGGAGGGAAGGAGAAAGAGAGAGACAGAGAGAGCCCATATGTGCACTTGTGTGAGCCTAAGAGGGTGAGTTTGGATTGAGGGAAGAAAAACATGGCAACTTCAAGGAGAAAAAAGTTAAGCTATTGGCAATTATTTCTCTATTGCAACATTTATTTTTTAGGTTTATAAATATGTCAAATCAAGCAACTGAGGAAAATGGTTTACAAATGCGTAACTCTAAAAAAAAAATTAAGATCAAAAGGAGATCAAAGACAGCATTAAAAAGATTAGGTTTAAAATGGTGGATGGAGATCAGCTCTCCATTTCACTGTTATTTAGAATCAATTGAGGTCCAATTTCAACCGAACACAGAAACATGAATTGAGTTTAATGGGATGTATGGAAAAAAAATTTGCCTCAAATACTCTAACAAAAAGATTCCAAGAAAGCAGAAATGCCTATAATGGTGTTAGTGCTGTATGCTTCAAAACTGGAATTGTATGGTAAAAGAGAAAGTATATAAAGAAACAAAAGTCAGGTTGGCACTCAGAGCTTTGGTGCAAGATCTTCTGTATCATCAAGCCCTAACTTTCAGCCCACCAGTTGTCAGTTTAAAAAGCACACAATCAAATCATGTCTCTACAGATAACACCCGTCAGAAACAAAAATGATAAATTCACCTGAAAGGTACAGGTGAAGTTTAGTAATAAATATGGAAAATGCATGTTTTCTTGTATTTGCTTTTAAAGAAGCTGGCAAATAGTTATAAACTTTTACAAAAATAGACTTGATCTAAATTCAACACATCTTCAGCTTTCTAAAAGTTCACATGCTCTGTGTTTATTCACCTATTCTAAACTTGTTTTTTTTTCTTGCATATGCTTGACTGAGTGCTTATGAATTTTTAAGCAGTCAAGATCAAATAAACATTGAAAAGTAAATAAAGGCATTTCTAATACTATCAAGGTGTTATGGTGGATTTGCATGCCAACAAAAGTCCATGAAGAAAATGTATTCTCATCAAATAAGACCCTTTCACAATCCTACTCTCCTCTAGAAGCTTACATTTCATAATTAAAGGCTAGAACTTTCCTGTTGTTGATTTTATAGTATGTGTAATAGAAGTCAGTCCACCTATTCATGTTCCTGGATATTAATAGACTAAACACTTCTAAGTATAGCACATGACATTTGGACGTTACTGTTTTGGCACAGCGACAATTTTGCCTTGCAATTATTCTGTTCAGACCTTGAAAAATTAAGAATTTTATACTTTTTTTTAATTGCCTTGTCATATACATAATAGACATCTTCACTCCATTCCTGAGTCTCCCCTAACTACAAGTTAATATGTCTCTAACTCAGAACTACTGGGACCAAGGATGCAATGAGAATCTTTGATTACATATGGTGTGGAGAGATGCTGGCAAAGAGTTTGAGAAGAAGCAGGGTGTAAGAAATAGGGCAAGGCTTGGAGATACTGTGAAGTTTAGGGATGTGCAGTTTCTATCTGATGTAATTCATAAGAACAGTTCCTTTACATTTTTTTTTTTTTTACCAACCATTTTGTTACAGCTGCATCAAAACAGCTGCTTCTGTTAGAGACCATCAAAAAACAGATGGTACCCTCAAAAGGTAATTAAGGAGAGTTTAAGGAAGGAGCTTTCACATGTATGCAGGCAGGGTTAAGGGAAAGACTTGGCCTGCTGGAACATTCCAGAAGGAGCAGCCATGCAAATCTGTG
Source organism: Neofelis nebulosa (assembly GCF_028018385.1). Lineage (NCBI taxonomy): Eukaryota > Metazoa > Chordata > Mammalia > Carnivora > Felidae > Neofelis > Neofelis nebulosa. The sequence continues at coordinate 212,424,303 of NC_080782.1, forward strand.
ACCACCACAGCTCTGAACTCAGAGAGTGCAGCTATAGCTGAGTTCTGAATCCATCTGGTTAAAAGGTAAGGGAACTCATTTGGATCTATAGATAGAAGGACACTTCCAGGAGCAAAGAGAGTAGTGGAGAGCAATAGAGAGTGGATCTGGAATGGAAAATAAGAGTACCTAAGCATAGTTCTTACTTTTGCCCCTCAGGATACACATTCCTTTGTCTTATATTAGTTACATTATGCCTGGTTGGTGTCAGTGTAATCACAATCCTACCCAAAACCTAAACTGAAATACTGGCTGACATCGGTATACTGTTTTACATGATAGAAACAGGGGGAAAACAGGCAGAATGAGGGTATATACAAATAATCAGTGGAAAACACTGATTATCTTTTTAGCAAAAATAAATTAATTAATAAATAAAAGGTTGGTGCTCTCATTCTTGTTTTTTGTGTTTTGTGTTTCTTTTTTATTTATTATTGACAGAGAGAGAGAGACACAGAGCATGAGTGGGGGAGGGGCAGAGAAAGAGGGTGACACAGAATCCGAAAGAGGCTCCAGGCTCTGAGCTGTCAGAACAGAGCCAGACACGGGGCTCGAACCCACACACAGCGAGATCGTGACCCAAGCAGAAGTTGGATGCTCAACCGGCTGAGCCACCCAGGCGCCCCTGTTTTCAATGTGCGAAATCAGATAGTACCAGGATCACGATGGGCTTTTTGGATGCCATCATCACATAGTTGCCCATGGTCTGGCGTTCATGCTCTGTCAAGGCCCCATAGTAAGCACAGAGCTGCTTTTCAAGCATGGAATATCATCTCCTGAGAAGGACATGGCCCTATTCCAAAGACTGAGACATCTGCACTGTGATTACCATATTGAGACTTGTCAGAGGTTCTGTAATATCCATATATTCCAGAAACTTCCAGTACATAAAACTCAAGTGACAGGCCAGTTTGCCTGTAGCTTGGATTTGCTAAAGAAAGACCTTATACAGATACTTTCTGGACCCTTTCAAAAACAATGTTAAGTGTGTTCTCTTAGTAACTGCAACAGCTTCTATATTCAAGGAAATATATTATTTTTACCAGATAAAGGTATCAGATCGTTTTAAGATGTTTTTGAACAATGTGTTTTTTTTTTCTTTACGTCCACCTCTCTTCCTCTCTACCCTCTCAGTTGTTTGTTTATTATTTTCCCAACTCTTTCCTGCAAGAAAGGACCCAGCTCATTTCCATCCAAACGTGGGCAAACCGAGGTCGCCAATACAGTTTGAGAAATAAGAGAAATCTGCTCATTCATGCAAGATAATTATTTCTTTTGCTTTCTTCTCTCAACTATAACTTCAATGAGGCTGAAAGCTGTGCTTCTTCAGGAAGTGACTCTATTTTAGAATTTCATTTTACATCGTGAAGTTCTACACCACAGAATCTTGATAAAGTACTTTGAGAAACTCTTTGTGGAGGAGCAATTTTAGCAGAGGTAAATTCACATTAAGTTTTCTGCAACAATTAGAGCAATATGATTGGCAGGCCTAGGATGATACGATGTCTATTTTATGCACTGCGGCTTGGATAAAAATGGTCGGGTATGCAATAAGGAGAAGTAGGGGTTATGCTGTGGAAATTTACTTCACCAATTTGAATATTTATCTTATTGTAGGCGTCCTAGGAGATTTCAAGTTTAACTCAACATATGGTCTGTAAATTTTAAATTAAATTTATTTTATAAATTTGACACAATAGGAGTTAAGCTCAAATGAAGGATATAAGCATATGGTGGATTTTCCACTAATTGAGAGCCTTACACCATGAGAAGTAAGTAGAAGAGGGGTTTGGTAGCTTTAGTTTCATTTTTGTGACTATATATAACTGAACAGATTACTTTTATTCTTTGTCGGTTGTTATTCTAAAGCATAGGTGAAAAAAACATTTTTTTTTTTTTTACTAAAGCACATTTAAGGAAACACTGGTCCATTAAAACAATTTCAATTTTTATATATGCATTTATTTTCATACATAATTATATGCATATATGCACTCGAGTATTCATAAATACACATATTTCTGCTCACCCAACAGTTATTCCTCTTTTTCTACTGCTTTATTGAGGCATAATTGATAAACAAAATTTTAAGATATTTAAAGTGTACGACATGATGATATGTACACATTGTGAGCTATTCTCTTTTAACGAAACAGTACATTTCCAAATGGTAGGAATCTCTAAACTCAGGACATCATTGGAGGGAGGCATTTTTCAACCTTCCACACACCTTCTACTATCCCTGCAATCCTCTCTACCCTAGCTCTTGCTCCCATCACACCTCTAAAATCACCCTGAATAAATGTACCGAGGATCTGAATCCCCTAAATGCACAAATGTTTTTAGTCCTAAATCCTTCCCAGCATCTGAATCAGTTGCCAACTCTTTGCAAGAATTTTCTTCTTCAACGATTTTCCTTAGCTTCATTGACACTATTCTCTCATGATTCACTGGTTCCACTTTCCCTTTACCCAGTCTTTTTTTTTTTTTTAATTTTTTTTTTTTTTAACGTTTATTTTTGAGACAGGGAGAGACAGAGCATGAACGGGGGAGGGGCAGAGAGAGAGGGAGACCCAGAACCGGAAGCAGGCTCCAGACTCCGAGCCATCAGCCCAGAGCCCGACGCGGGGCTCGAACTCACGGTCCATGATATCGTGACCTGAGCTGAAGTCGGACGCTCAACTGACTGAGCCACCCAGGTGCCCCCCCCAGTCTTTTTACTTACTCATATTTAAACAAAGAACACATTTCTCAGACCTGATTCTCACTCATTGACACAATGAATGCGTATTTCTCCTGTCCTGCCACTTTCTACCTAATTGTTCTGAGAAATGTAGACATGAGCATTAAGCTGAATGGTTTATTTGTTGTAAATTAAACATTGAGTAGAATGGTTTAGGGCCATGAGCTTTCCAAATGGCACAAAAATCTTTATTTCTGCTTGGTGAAGTGACAAAGACAGGAAATGTTAAATATTCTGCTGTCCTCTGTCCTAGCCTCTTCACTTTTGGCTATGTCCAGGCTCCTTCCTGATTTTGTTAATACAAGTAAGGCCACTGCATCAAGAAGGAGCTCCAGACAAAAATCTACCAGCTTCCTGAATGTCATCGCCACCACACAGAATGTAAACCTCCAAAAGAACTGTTTCTGAAGTTGCCCATAAATCTCTTCTTTTCTCCCCTAATTTCCTATGATTTCTCACTGGGACCTGTGAGAGGAGAGTGAGTTCCTCTCTCAGTGTTTTTTTTGTTGTTGTTTTGTTTTTTTGGTTTCAATATGGTATCATTTTCATTTCTAGTCTAAAGGTGTTGGGTGTGAGACAAACTTTTCTTCTGTTTCTATGGCTGAAATGGGATTTTTCTTCTTTACTAGGAAAAATACTTTTGGTATTTTAACATACATCTTGGAATAAGAAAGCTGGATACCTCTGTTCAAGCAGACACTATTTTGGAAATAATACCACACACTAGGATTTTTTTATTTTTTGATACGTGACTTTTGCCTTTTTTTTCAATCTGCATGCAGAAGGAAATTAAGGGTATCTCTACGATCAAGTGTATGACTTTTTATCATCAGTTCTTAAATGTGATTTACAGGTTCTCTCTTCTACATGAGTATAGTCTAGGATGAAACATCTCCCCTCAAATATTTCAGAAAATGTTTTGAGATCCACAGGGGAAGTAGACTCTATGATTCCTACCTGAAAAAAAATTGTAGTATTCATTTGGGAATCAATAAAATATGCATTTTGTAAACAAAGAGAAACAGAAAATATACATTTTAAAATATATATTTTAAAAATAATGAGTTACCAGAAAAAAGATAAAATGTAATACACACACACACACACACACACACACATATATATATGTATATATATGTACATTTGAAAAGAGAGTCGCAGTATTTTTATAGAGATATTTTTTATGTTAGAGTAAGTGAAATAAAATTATTTTTACGGGGGTACTGATTTCCCTCATTACTGCCTGATCTGGAAGTTATAGAAAAATATTATTTGATAAGCTGAATCATCTATTCCTATTTCTGTAGATACATTGTAGTTCTCAAGTTTATTATACAGAAGTAAAAAAATGGCTCTCAGAGAAAGAGAAATAGCACCTTTTTGCAACCGAAAAAAAAATCACTTTGTGTTGGAAACTGGTATTTCCATTCTAGGAAACTTAATCCAACTGGCTGTATGTGTGAAATAATGAGCCCAAGAGTCAACAGAAATCTTTTTTTTTTTTTTTCTTCCCAATAGCAAAGGTCACAAGCCTTTGGTTGTACACACTGGAACTGTTCAAACTTGAGGGTACATGAGCCTCATTTAAGAAGTCTGTCTGTGTGACAGCTACTGTGTCTCCATTAATCAGAGTATAGCTCATTTCAAGGGTGAGGGTAGCACATTCAAATGCTGAATTTAAACAAGAATCTTAAGAAATATAATTTTATGGGCAATTGCAAAATGACACTTGGCCATTTCAAGTAACGTCCCAGTATAGTTCGACCTCAAGGGTGTATAGTCACTTTAGACATGTTAAATATATTTTCCCCCCAAATTCTGGGGAAACTAATTAAATTATGCATTTATATAGCCATGGAAATATTGTGATAGTTATTTTTGTGTGTGGGTGTGACTGGGTCACAGGTGCACAGATTAAAAGATTATTTCTGACTGTGTCCGTGAGGGTGTTTCTGGATGAGATTAACATTCAAACAGGTGAACTCAGTAATGCTTCCCCAGTGTGGGTGGGCATGATTCCTTCCTCCCTGCCTGGGACATTAATCTTCTGCTCCTGGACTTGGATTAATAGCCTTGGTTGCCATAGTCCTCGGGCCTTTGTTCGAGAATTATACTATTGGCTTTCTTGGACCTCCAGTTTGCAGACAGCAGATTATAGGAATTCTCAGCCTCCACAAAAGTAATACGATAGTCTTGGGGCCATTGCTGAGAATACTTCCACCATCAAGGAGTTGAAAGATGCATGTGTGGTGATTCCCACCATCTCCTCATTCAACTCTCCTAACTGGCTTGTGTAGAAGACAGATGGATTTTGGAGATTGGCATTGGATTATTGTAAACTAAACCAGGTGGAGACTCAAATTGCAGCTTCTATACAGATGTGGTTTAATTGCTTAAGCAAATTACCACATCCCCTGGTACATACTATGCAGTTATTGATCTGAAAAGTGCCTTTTTCTCCACGCTGTCTATAAGGTCTGCCAGAAGCAGTTTGTTCTTAGCTGGCAAGGCCAGCAATATACCTTCACTGTCTTACCTTGGGGTTAGATCAAATCACTAGCCCTTTGTCATACTTTAGTCGGCAAGGATTCTCATCACCTTGCTCTTCCACAGGATGTCACCCTGGTCCATTACCTTGCTGACTGGGCTTAGTGAGAGAGGAGTAGTAACTATGCTAGACTTAGTAGTGATATATTTGCATATCAAAGTGTGAGAAGTAAATCCAACAAAAGTTCAGAGAACTTTCACCTCAGGAGCCCTGTGGTATGGGTCATATTGACATATATCTTCTAAAATGAAGGATAAGTTGTTGGACCTGGTCCCTCCTACAACCAAAAAGGATCTCTACATTTTGGAGGCAACATATTCCTCATTTGGGTGTGTTACCCTGGCCCATTTACTAAGGACCTGAACATCTGCTAGTTTTGAAGGGGGCTCACAAAGAGAAGGCACTGCAACAAAACAAGATTTTCTGTAGCTTAGCCCATAAGATCCAACACACTCATGGTGCTTTAAAAGAGCCTAAATGTCCATCAACTTTTGAATGGATAAAGAAATTGTGGTTTACGTACACAGTGGAGTACTACATGGCAATGAGAAAGAATGAACTATTGCCCTTTCTAGCAACGTGGATGGAACTGTAGAGTGTGATGCTAAGTGAAATAAGCCATACAGAGAAAGACAGATACCATATGGTTTCACTCTTATGTGGATCCTGAGAAACTTAACAGAAACCCATGGGGGAGGGGAAGGAAAAAAAAAAAAAAGAGGTTAGAGTGGGAGAGAGCCAAAGCATAAGAGACTCTTAAAAACTGAGAACAAACTGAGGGTTGATGGGGGGTGGGAGGGAGGGGAGGGTGGGTGATGGGTATGGAGGAGGGCACCTTTTGGGATGAGCACTGGGTGTTGTATGGAAACCAATTTGACAATAAATTTCATATATTGAAAAAAAAAAGAGTCAGTTGCAGATAGTCATGTTTTTGAAACTTTTGGCAAACTGTTTTAAGTGCACTGCAGCATAGGACTTTAGGATTTTGAAACAAAGCCCTGTCATCCTCAGCAAAAAACTATTCTCCTTTTGAGGAACAGCCTTTGCCTTCTACTGGCCTTAGTAGAGACTGAATGCTTAAGCATGGGCCACCACATTACCATGAGAAGTCCCTTCACCACACAGTATGTGCTGCCACAGAGCTCATGGAATTCGTTGGTCTATGTTCCACTCCCCCATCCTGAAGCAGCAACATTGCTTTCCCTATGAATTTATGTTCTGCTGGCCCCAAATCCTTAGTCCCAGAGGGAGGAATTCTTCTACTAGGAGACACAATGATTCTGTTCAACTAAAAGTTAAGACTGCCACACAGCCAGTTTGAGTTTCTCATGCCTCTGAATCAACAGGCAAAGAAAGAAGTTGCAGTGCTCACTGGGGTGACTGATTCTGACTACCAAGGAAAATTGTACTACTACTCCCCAGTGGAGGTAGGGAAGAGAATATTTGGAATACAAGAGATTCCTTAGGGCATCTCTTAGTATTACCACGCCCTGCAATTAAGCTCATTGGAAAGTTATAGCAACTCAATCCAAGGCAATACTTCTAAATGGCTCAGATTCTTCAGGAATGAAAGTTTGGGTCACCATACCGGGTGAAGAACCAAGACTTGCTGAGGTGCTTGTTGAAGTCAAAGGGAATACAGAGTGTGTAGTGGAAGAAGGTAGTTGTCAACACCAGCTCTGAGCACGTGACCACTAAAGATTAGTGTTTTCCTTCTCTCTTAGTTTTTTATTATGTGACATGGGATACATGAGATGTACTGACTTTTTTTAAAATTTTTTTTAATGTTTTTTATTTATTTTTGAGACAGAGAGAGAGAGCATGAGCAGGGGAGGGGCAGAGAGAGAGGGAGACACAGAATCTGATGCAGGCTCCAGGCTCTGAGCTGTCAGCACAGAGCCTGACACGGGGCTGGAACTCATGACTGTGAGATCGTGACCTGAGCTGAAGTCGGACGCCCAACCGACTGAGCCACCCAGGTGCCCCTTAACTTTCTATCATTGCAATTAATTGCTGTTAATTTTACATTGCATTATTTAACTTAAGGAATATCAAATTCAGTAAACATCACTCAAGGATTTACCTCCTCTTCTAGGGAAGGGGTTATTTCACTGTTGGTTAACACTGGATAGTTGGAATGTGGTAGGCAGAATTATATAACCTTGTTATTTTATTTATTTGGAAAAAAGTATGGTTTAAGGGGATTCACCTGAGTTCCAGGTTGACAAGGGGTGGACTTACGAGAGTTAATTTTATTTGTCTATGTGACTAGGCCACAGTGTGTCCAAATTAAACATTATTTCTGGATGTGTCTGTGAGGGTATTTCTATTATGATTGGTGATGATTTATGATTATGATTGGTAGACTCAGTAAATTATCCTCCCCCAAATAGTGGGCATCATCTAATCCAATGATGGCCTGAAGAGGACAAAAAGTGGATGAAGGATTTACCCCCACCTTGCCCTCCTGCCTGATTGAACTGGGACATCAGCCTTCTCCTATCCTTGGACTAGACTATTAGATTTGTTTCTCTGAAGAACCCAGATTCATAAAATATGCAAGAACATTATACTTTTAAGGCTAGCCTAATAATATAAATAGGTAAAAAAATTAAATAGTACTATGGTGCATTTCATGGGAAATTAATAAGATCTCCTGCTTACGGTCATGTACCTGCCCAGCCCCTGACTCCATCATCACTATTGACTTGCCTGTTATTTCAAATTTAACAATTTCAGATCTATTTCTTTGAATCCATTGGTACACCTCTAGCATGATTATTAAAATACAAATGTAGCAACCTGTGATACTTCTCTTAGTAATTACTACCCTGGGAGTAATTACAAAGGGCAGCAACCTCAGAGCAACTTAGAGTTATGGGAGCAGAGGAGTTTGATAGAAATGCTGAGTGTGTGGACTGCAAACTTTGTCTCTATCAACATTTTCCTGGAGACCTGACTCTAATTGTTAAAAATCTGCAAAAGCCATGTCACAAAATGATGAAAAGTGTTCATTCTAGGACCAAATTACCAAATTACCAAGGTTTGAATCTGGGCTAAAACCGTTTCTACTTGTGTGAATTTGGATTTGTTACTTAAATTCTTTCTCACCGTTTCCTCATTTGTAAAATGTGGATGATACTTTACAGGGTTATTTTAAATATTGACTATATTAATAAGCAAAAAAAAATATAACAGTACACAGCCATTTTAATGAAGAAGTGTTAGCAAGTTTCAAAAAGTAGTGAATATGGTGGATGTTTAGTAATATGTACATGGCTTTAGCTACATATGGCTTAGACCGAAATTTGCCAAGAACATAAAACCTTTATATGTATATTTATTTATTTGTAGTAATACTTTCTGCAAATGCATTCCTAGTAATAATTTTTCTGGCTAGTTTTACCTATGTTTATAAATTTGAAACTTCTATATACATAAAAAAAATCTATGAATACTTACCAAATTATGTTTAAGTGTGCCATTTTAAGATCTCACTATGATTTGAACTCCACAGACTTGTATAAATGTGGGCATATGTTCCCATCCCTTTATGACATATTAAACATTTTTAATTTAAATTTAACAGTTTTCAATTAATTTAGCTCTTATATTTTCATGAAGCTTTCATCTACTTAGAGATAAAACATGTACTCTACATATGTTTAATTATTTCAAATTCCAAGAAATGCATAAATTTTATGGCACCATAAAATGTACTTTTAATAGTTTTTATTATTTAATTATACTGCTCTGTATAACTGAGAAGAAATAAAGCCAACAAGAATAAAAAATTTTCTATCACTTCTCAACCATGTAGGTTTTAATTTTTACTCTTCATCCAAGTGCCATATCATAATTTTATTTTTAAAAAAATTCAATAATACACTTACAATTGTTATCTACAATTACTCCAAGGCATTTCTGAAATTGGTGGTGGTTACATGTAGAGTATATTATTAATAATTTTTGATAAAGTTGCCATATTCTATGTTGGTTAATGAGGTTTATGGCTACTTTTTACGTTTATAACAAATCTTTTTCTTCTATGAAATACCATAAGTAATTGTAATGGATAATTTATCATGTACATTTATTTCATATTACTTTGCTTAGATTACTATGTTTATACTGTGTTTTATACTTTGACTACTTTTACTATATCTATTTTACCATATTGTATTTATATATGCATTCCATATTTACCCCAGTTTTTTCTTGTATTTCATGACTGAATTGTCATATAAATTATCCTCAGATTTAAAGATTTTTCTTTCTGTAATCAGTATTTCTATATCTAATATGTAAGCCTATGTTTTTCAAGATCCTAAGCTAAGGTTAGGTGAGGAAGTGGAGCCATGTTGGGGTGCAGACAAATGGCTTGGGGCCAGTTAACCACTTAACTGTCACAACCAAGAAGTTGTGAGGAAGACTAGTTAGACACTAATTTTCCTATTAGGGATATGAGTAAACAGACACAAAACAATTTAATAATTTATAAATTTCATTCATGGCCTGCTTGGATAATCCAGGATAAGCACCTCTTTTTAATAGCCTTAACTTAATCACATCTTTGCCATGTACAATAATATTCACAAGTCCTAGGTATGAATCTAAAAAATCTCTTTTTGTGGGCCATCAATCAACCCACTACATGGAATGACCCCATCAATCAGAAGAGATATTACATAGGGGAAGAAAATCTAGCAATATGTTGTCTGTACACAATTCACTGAACCAAAAAGGATACAAAATTCTGAAACTAAATTGTTATAGACACAACAGGTAAATATAAGCCCCCAAATAACTCAATATAGAAATTTTAATATCAAATGATACATTATTTAAATTAAAAGTATCACAAGTAGTAATACTTTAAATACATGTAAATAGAAAATGGATTCAGAAATTACAACTTTATGGGGCGCCTGGGTGGCTCAGTTGGTTGAGCGACCGACTTCAGCTCAGGTCATGATCTCATGATTCGGTTCGTGAGTTTGAGCCCTGCATCGGGCTCTGTGCTGACAGCTCAGAGCCTGGAGCCTGCTTCAGATTCTGTTTCCCTCTCTGTCTCTGCCTCTCCTGCACTCCTGCTCTCTCTCTGTCTCTCACAAATGAATAAATGTTAAAACAAATTAAAAAAAAAAGAAGTTACAACAACTTTAAATTGTTAATATATAGCCCCCAATTTTATAAATACACAACTAAAAAGTTGGAGAGGGAAAAAGAACAAACCATTATAGTTTTAAATTCACCTCTCACAAAGAAATATGTCAATCACATAATAAAAAGAAAATCTATATACAAATATAATAATGTGATTAATATGCTTGAAACCAAAAAAAAAAAGGAACAGAGAAACTTTTTTAACTTGAACTAGTGTGTAAATTAAAAATTAATAACAAACGTGATTTTTTTCTTTTCCTTTTGTGGGAAGAGCTTTTAACATAAGATCTACTTCTTTTACAAATTTTTAAGTATGTGTAATATAGTATTATTAACCGTAGGCCCTATTTTGTACAGATCTCCAGAATTTATTTATCTTGTAAAACTGAAACATTGTATCTTTTGATCTACATTTCATTTTCACCTCTGTCCAGCCCTTACTAACTACCATCATACTCTCTGCTTCTATGTGTTTGTCTACATGATTTAAAAAAAATTTGTTTATGTTTATTTATTTTTGAGAGCGAGAGAGACAGAGCATGAGGTGGGGAGGGACAGAGAGACAGGGAGACACAGAATCTGAAGCAGGCTCCAGGCTCTGAGCTGTCAGCACAGAGCAGGATGTAGGACTCAAACTCACGGACTGTGAGACCATGACCTGAGCCGAGGTCAGATGTTTAACTGACTAAGCCACCCAGGAGCCCCTTTTCTAACGTGATTCTTAATGGAAACCTGCTAGAAATATTTCCCATGACATCTGAAACAAGGTAAGAATTCTTACTATTGCCATTACTAATAAACATAGGATTGGGGCGCCTGGGTGGCGCAGTCGGTTAAGTGTCCGACTTCAGCCAGGTCACGATCTCGCGGTCTGTGAGTTCGAGCCCCGCGTCAGGCTCTGGGCTGATGGCTCGGAGCCTGGAGCCTGTTTCCGATTCTGTGTCTCCCTCTCTCTCTGCCCCTCCCCCGTTCATGCTCTGTCTCTCTCTGTCCCAAAAATAAAAAATAAAAAATGTTGAAAAAAAAAAATTAAAAAAAAAAAAACAAAAAACATAGGATTAAAACTTATAGTCAGCAAAATTATCTTTTTAATAAGATATAATAGTTATAAGGATTGGTATAAAAAGTCAAAGTGCTGTTATTTGCAGATGATATGATTATCCACATGGAAAATTCAACTAGATCAAGAGACATTTATAGAACTATGAGAAAATTTAGCAAATAGTCTATATGCAAGACTAACTTACAAAGCCATCTGTGTTTTTCTATACCATCAACAGTCAATTAAGAATATAACAGAAAATGAGATATTATTCATGAGAAGAAAAGACAATACAGATGGATAACATTTCTTACCAAATACTAAGGCAAAACGACAATGCCATGCTTTAAGCAAAATGGTGAAACTGACTGGCATAGGAGCTTACAAGTGAGAGAGAGGCAGAGGGAGATATTTTACACAGATGCATAGAAGAGAAAGTGATATAAACATGGATTGAAGAGAGATGTGGCCATGAGCCAAGGAAAGCTATAAGAGGAAGGAATGGATGATCCCCTAAAGCCACCAGAAAGAAGGAGTGTGGCCCTACTGACACCTTGATGTCTTTCATGTTACTTTGAGAAATAATTTGTGAAGTGAGCCCCAGCACCTTTGAAGAGCTTTTTGCTATCTCTTTTTTGTAGGCCAGAAATTACAGTGGGATCTGACTGCCAGTGAACAGTGATCCTTATATGAAATGGGGATAACTGACGCCAGGGTGGCAGGGGACCAGGGGCAGAACTCAATCACCAGAGACAAGGTGGGTCTGGTTACCAGAATGGACAGTGAAGTCAAAGTAACCAGAATAATTGAGAGATAAGGAGTCTATAAAATTCTTGCTTAACAAAATATAATGGAAAATGTCTAAACTGAGTAACCTGAATCACTGAAATAGAGAACGATGTTCCCTCAAACAATACCCAGATGTGAACCAGTTTATAGACCCAGAACTACTTAAATGAAGAGAAGGCCAGTTTCCTTTGAGAAAGAATCCAGCTACCCTGCCCAAAATGGATACCCTTCATCTTTCTCCCAGCCTTCTCGTAGGTTTACTACAAACTGGGGAAAAGGATATCCAGATTTTTCTGAGAATTACTGGACATGGGCTCTGAAGTGATACTAATTCCAGGAGATCCATGTCATTGTGGTTGATTATTCAGAGTAAAGTTTATGGAGATCAAGTGATGAATGGAGTTTTAACTCAGTTTCCTCTTACGCTGGGTCCACTGGATCCTCAAGCCCATCCTATGGTTATTTCTCAAGTTCCAGAATGTATAATTGGAATGAACTTACTTAACAACTGCCAGAATCCACACATTGGCCCCTTTACCTGCAAAGTGAGGACTGCTGTGGTAGCGCCATGTGGGAACCACTAGAACTGCTTTTTTGGGGGGATAAATAGTAAACCAAAGCTATATCACATTTATGGAAGTGTTTCAGAAGTTAATGCCACCATTGAGGACTTGAAAGATGAAGAGGTGCTGATACCCACCATATCCCTATTCCAATTACTTTATTTGTCCTGTGCAGAAAACAGATGGATCCTGTAGAATGACAGTGGAGTTTTATAAAATTAACCAAATGGTGACTCCAATTGCAGCTGCTATTCCAGATGTGACTTCATTGCTTCAGCAAATTAACACATCCCCTGGTACCTGGTATGAAGCCATTGATCTGGCGAATGTGTTTTCCTTGATGTATGGTGCTGAAGAGCACAAGAAGCAGTTTGCTCTTCGGTAGCAAGGCCAGCAATATACCGCCATTGTCCTCCCTCAAGGGTATCTCCAGGCCTGTGTAATAATTTAGTCTGTAGGGAGTCTGATTGTTTTTTCCGTTCCCAAGATATTATACCAGTCTGTTGTATTGATGATATTATGCTGATTAGGCATAATGAGCAAGAAGCAGCAACTACTCTAGACTTATTCTTACAACATTTGCATGTTAAAAGGTGAGAAATAAATTCCACAAAAATTCAGGGGACTCTCACCTTCGTAAAATTTCCTGGAGGCCTGCGGTGTGGGGCATTGTGAGATCTCTTCTAAGGTGAAGGATAAGTTGCTGCATCTGTTCCCCTTCTATAAGAAAAAAAAGAGGCAGTGGCTAGTAGGCCTCTTTGAATATTGGAGGAAACATATTCCTCATTTGGGTGTTATATTCTGAGCCAGTTAGCAAGTGGCCTGAAAGTCTGCTCGTTTTGATTGGGACCCAGCACAAGACAAGGCTGTGTAACAGGACCAGGCTGCCATGCAAGATGCTCTGCCGTCAGGCTGTAAGAGTCAGCAGACACTGAAGATCAGATTACTAACACATTTATAAAGAAGTGCTCATCCCCACTAATAATTAAAGTAATGCAAATAAGAAGGCAACAGGATACCACTTTATGGACACAGACTTGGCAAGGAAGGGAAGGTCAGATAACAAGTTTTGATAAGGATGGGGGAAAAAGAACTATGACTATCTTGCAGTGAGGAGTGAAGCATAGTGAGGCGCCTGGGTGGCTCAGTCGGTTAAGCATCTCACTCCTGATTTTAGCTCACTCTTGATCCCAGGGTCATAGGATAGAACCATGTTGGGCTCTGTGTTGACTGTGGAGCCTGCTTAAGATTCTTTCTTTTGCTCTCTTTGCCCCTTTCCCCAACTTGTGCACTCTCTCTCTAAAATAAAAAAAATAAAATAAATGAGTGAGGCATACTTAGACAATCATCTATCTAGAAAGAACTGTGTAATTATTCAAGTTAACTATACCTATGACTATACCTATTCAAGTTAACTAAAACCTATGACTACCCTATTATGGGTATCTGTCCTAAAAACATATTTGTACTGGTCTGTAAAAAGTGTATTTGCACAGTTATTGCATCACTCTTTCCGGTCAAAGGGGTTGGAGACAACCCAGCCTCCTATCATTAAGGGAACTAGAGAATCAAATGTAAAGGATGCAGTGTTAAAAGCATGAATTTAAAGGTACTCTCAGACGTACCAGTAGATCTCATAGAACATATTGTTGAGAGTACTGGATTAAAAAAATAATGAGGTTCATAGCAAGACCTCATTTCTGTAAATCAAAAATACATACAAAGACAAAGGAACATGATATATTTTAGAGGTGTGTATATCTAAGGACATACATCAAACACATTCAAAACCATATCTGTGTAAGGGAGGGAGATATGACAGGGGAGTCTGGATAGAGGGGAAAGAAGAATAATTAAAACAAAGCAAATTATAATTGATGACTGATCATAGTGGGCAATAATCTGAAGAATTGGTCAATTTAAATGTACATATCTCAGCACAAGTACATGAGGGAAAGACAGAAAGCAAGATATAAAAACTACTGTTACAGATTTTAAAATTGATAGCATATTTATATATTTAGTAATATGTGTTAAGGTTTTTTTAAATGCCTATCATTTACCCACCAATACATTTAGAGCTATTTATCATAAGAGAATAAGGCTCTGGACAAAGCTTGTGTTATGCAGCATTCATCAATGCACTATTCACAAAAGTGGAAGGATTAAGAAATCTAAAAATACATGAATATGGGATTAGTTAATTATTGGTGAAATAAAATATAGAATACTTGAAAGCAAAGGTTACAAATTACATTGTGGAAATACTGACACGGGGAAAAACATAGATTTTATTTTTATGTTAAAAATCAGATTACAAATTAGAATATGCAGAATATATATACATGTATATAACATGCAAAGAGAATGACTGAATATATAGAAATAAAATTCTGATAGTTTTTTCCTCTGAGTTATGAAACGAAACAAACATGTGTTAATGATTTAATAAAAAGAAAAAACAACTATTCTCTGAAAGAAAAAGGACAACTCTTTGATACATGTATTTCCCTTCAAAAACCAGTAATTACTCGAAGATATAATAGGTCTGGTTACCTAAATACTTTTATAACAAAGAGTTAATTTTATTTCTTCCAAGTTATTTTCATTACTGTGCAACTTCAGACATTCATCTTTTTAATAGTTTATTAAATACTCACTGCATTGTCTCTTACATCATGTGGATACTAAGGGATAAAGATATCTCTACCCTAGAGAAGCCCATGGTAGAGACATAACATATTTGTAAACAGACAAATTAGACAATACTACAAGACAAAGACTCAATATGGAAACGTGGCCCAAGTGTTTTTGAATCCTAGACACATATTATTGTGTCCTGTGTGTCCTTGCCTGTGAGGCAAAATAGTATGGAAATAGAATAATCTGAGGAAGATTAAGGCTGAATCTGAGATAAATCAACCTAGTTGTGGGATTGACTGGTTTCTTTTGGGAATGGTCTTCCAGATCAGAGCATCCAAAGGTATCACTTGGTGAAAGATATATAAAAGTATACAAGTCTTAAATATAGCAAAGGTAGTCACCTGTTGAAAAGTTTTAGAAAATGTGCTTTGGTAGAAGTAATACCCAACCAGTTCTTGAAGCTCTTTGGAAAATTTTGTGCTCTCAAGTGAGAGAGCTTGAAAAGGCAAACACAGGTGTAAAGACCCCATATATGTTGGCTGTGGGGTATAAATTAGAGGTCAAGAAAACCCCTTTGCTTTAGGGAATGAGCAGATACAGTGTGCTGAGTACAAAGGTTGGAGGCATTTGGGTCCACTCAGGGACATCAGACACCAGGTCTGTAGCAAAGGTTTGTGTTGATGTTTGTTTCATGATGAATAAAGTTTCAATTTGGATACTATTAATACAAATCAAAGGACATCAACAAACATGTCTGAGAAAGGTGATTACTTAAATGATACCCTACTATCTTCCACATCTTGAAAAAATCCCAAACCAATGAATGATGCAATCGGAGAACAGAAAATACACTATTTCATTTTTTCAACAGGTTGACAGTAAGAATCACATAACAAAGAGACTCTTCTAAAGGGAACATGTGTTAGAGTGACTTTTTTTTCTAACAAAAGGAAAGTGGTTTTTGCATTTTCTAAGTATAAGATCTTGGCAGTTGATTTGGGCTGTTTTTTGTGTGTGTGATTTCTTTTTGGACTATTTAAGAGGAAGCAATGTTTTCTTTTTGTGGAGTATCTTGTTTTTAGCTAAAAGTCATGTTGATGTAGTACTGCAGAATACGGTCTATGCATGTGTCTATCTCCAAATACAGTTCTAGCCATAATCTTTCAAGTCCCCCTAAAACTCAACTTCCTTCATTGAAACTCAACTCATTGAATTTAACCCTAAAGGGTGTTATCAAATTAAAATATATGCTATTATATAGCATATAAATGTTATGTTAGTTAATTTTAGTATATGGTCTTCTGTGGGATTTCTAAAATTTTCACTTGATTAGCTTTTTTTAAAATAAAACCTTTCAGGGTTTCAAGATTATTTTTATGACTTATAATATGCATAACACATCTTCAAAATATATTAACTCTTGAAATAATTTAAGATCCATGCATTACATTTATGTCAGTTTACAGATCACACTCAAGTATGCTGATTTCAGAGTTTTCTTTGGCACTTAAAGTTACAACATTGGTCTTCCAAATCTGACATTTGTATGATTGGTGGATTGCACTGCAATGTTATTGACCTTTATCTTGTTTTTGTGCTCACTGGCTCATCAGATGCCATTCTGTCAAAAAAAAAAAAATTAACCATTTCTCTCCTTATCTGTCAATTAGTGTATCTTTTGCAAGAGGCTTGCTAATCATTCATCAATAGTTCTTAGCTTGGCTGTAGCCTTCAACTCTCTATAACCTTATAGCCTTCAGGAAGCTATTTGTCTTTGCATTTCCTAATCTTGTGGATTTATATACCAGTAGACCCAAGGGCGACTTCTCAGCCCCAAGGTGGGAACACATACTTTCTTATTTCTTTGCCAAAGCTGCCTTTTACTCCCTTTTAAAGCAACCATTACTTTCTATATTCTTTGAGGATCCTTTTCTCAAGAGTGGCTTAATTTTTCTTGCTGGCTCTAAAGAAAACCTATTGCTAACCCGCTACTAAGTCCTGCTAGTATAAATTCTGATCACCATGAAGCAGTATTCAGGGAATGACACATTTATTTTTAAATGGAATGTTACAAATATTCTGGATTACTGAGAATATCAGCCCTAGTGTCTACCTTCTGATTTCTACTTCACTTAAGAAGATTTTCATTTAAGAGAATTTAGCTTAGAAACATGACTTTTGCTTTCTGTATTTAAATGTGAATATAGTGTTTACATTTTTCTCAAGTCTTTTATTTACCCTCACCTTGAACTAAGATTTGTTTATCAACTTTTTCTATTTATCTCCTTTTTCTATGAAGGTTCTTTTACTCAGCAATTGCATGCTCCCCCCAAACAAACAAATCATCCCAGGACATTGAAGGTTTTCTAGGTTCTAACAGGTAACTTAGACTCCCAAGGATATTAAGACGGAGTTATCTCACATTTTCGGCCCTTTGTCTTGCTTATGGCAGTCTTTCATGTCTCTTTAATGAAACTGTAAGCTATGTGACCGCAGACATTATGTCTCAATTAGTGCTAAATAACCCAGTCTATGACATGGCACAGACTATATCTATATATAAATATATAGATATAAAGAGATGTATTTTATATACATTTATTGAACAATTGGAAGACTGAACGAATGTACCATCCATTTTGTTGGCCAACAAAAATCCTATTAATCCTTTTACTAAATTTGTTCCATCTTTCTAATTTTGCAGGTTTTAAATCAAAAGGGAAATCACCTTATATAATGAATTTGAGTAACATTTATTTTTAACACATTACTTAATCATAATAATGAAAAATGAAGTCATAGACAGGTTGAATTCTTATTTCATTAGCATCTACCAAACTGAGTATTATTCAAATATAACATTCTTACTAATTTTATGAACCAAAATGGATAATGAAAAGATATCTTCAGCTGTTATTAATGTTCCAGTTACCGAAGTGTAAAATTTTAATGAAAGTCTTCTTAGGAAACTTTATGTAAAAAAAAAAAATAGGTATACTCAATGGAAAATGTGTGAAACATATTTAATGTGTTAAGTAGTTAAAACCAGTCAATAACATGTTTAAAAAAAAAAACTTTGAAGTACATTATGTATAATTGAAAAGTTTGAATTTCGTATCTGTGTGAGGAATTCTCAATTATTTTTCATATTTTTAACATAAAATTACTTTGTAAACTCCATTAAATTGAAACCTTTACATATTTATGTTCTTTATACTCTAAAGTTTTACATAAATATCCATCCTCTAAATAATGCCATTATTACCAGAAAACTTCTAATAAAACCTTCCACACAATTAATTATCCATCTACATTGGTCATGCCAACAATAGTTGGTAGGCATTGTAGACTCTTCCTTCCTTCTTTCCTCCATTCTTTGATCCTTTCCTTCCTTCGATCCTTCCTTCCTTCTTTTCATATTTATTGAGGCCCAAACTACTTGGGTTAAGGAACTGGGTAGAATTAGGGATACAGTATTGTACAAAACTGACATGGTCACTAACCCTTATGAATGTTCCAGTTTATAAAGGAATGTATTATGTTAATCAAAAAGCCATACAAAATTTTGAAATTTCCTTAACTGTGCTAAATATTATGAGCAGGGAGTTTCATGGATCAATCAGAGGACATAACAGAGAAATCTGACCTAAATAGAAGATGGGAGAATATTCTCCTGGGGAACTGAAAGTAGAGCTAAGATGGAAAGATTACAAGTAAACTAGGTGAAGGGAGAGGGAAGAGCACTCCATGAGCAGAAAGCAAAGGGGAAAAAGTAAGGTGACCGCAGAGCAGGTAATGTTTCATGGAGTTGGAAAAGGCCAAGATGACTGAGCTGAAGAGAATGAAGAGAGTGTGCTACAAATTAAAGTAGGAGAGAAAGGTAGGGTCATGTGTGAAACTTTCCACTGCATGCATGTTTAGTATGTTACACCTAATCCTCAATAAATGAAGAGAAATTGAACGGCTTTAAGCAAGAGAGTGAGGGACACACATGCGGCTACTAGCCCAAAGGGTGATTTTGTATAAATTAGGAAAAGGGGCCCTTTCTCAAGAACATTTTGCTGACATCTGCTGGAAAGTTGTCAAACAGTTATGTAAACCAGAATAATGAGTGAAGGATTCCCTGTAAAGTTGTTCAAAACACAACCTGCACAACTATCATTACCAGGTCTGACTGGAGAAGACATTGTGAAAACAGCATTATATCTAAGAGAGAAGAGTACAGTAGCTGAGGCTAGAATAGAAGCAACCAAATAACTGAAGGCTATTGCAATAGGGCATGAGCAAGAGTAACAGGTTTGGACATAATATTAGGGATGGGAAAAATGAATTCCACATACAATCAGAAGAAAACCTTAGCAGGACAGCGTTGCTTACAGACATGTGGAAAAGAAGGAAAAGTTGTCCTCATGGACAACCCTTTGCTTTCTGGCTCACATGAGAGCATCTGCCATCATTTATTATGACAGGATACACTGGAAGAGAAATGGCTCTGGGGGAGAAATGAGGACGATCATTATTTCAATTCTTGGCTTGTTAGTTTGGGAAGATTTTGAAGCATTAAAGTGGTGAGATCAAGAGAACAGTGGAAATACAAATGTTGAGCTCCCGGAAGAAATGTCAGCTGAAGATAAAATTGCAAATCTTTGACCTCTAGGTGAAAACCATAGTAGTGTGTTTTGAAGACACTCCCTTGTGAGAGAATCCAGGTTGATAAGGATCAACCTTAGAGGTTGTGGAGAAGACAATTATCCTTTGAATGTGGCAGCAAATAACCATAATAAAAGAAGTATCACCAAGTCCAAAGAAAGAATGAGTTTAAAGAAGGAAGGAGTAGCCAACTGTATTCAGTTCTACTGACACATCATAA
This sequence comes from Neofelis nebulosa, assembly GCF_028018385.1. Classification (NCBI taxonomy): domain Eukaryota; kingdom Metazoa; phylum Chordata; class Mammalia; order Carnivora; family Felidae; genus Neofelis; species Neofelis nebulosa. The sequence goes on from NC_080782.1 coordinate 212,444,706, forward strand.
AATGGAAAGTTTAGAAAAGCTGTCTCCTCTTAACTTTTTCCAGGACTGTAATTAGAGTGAGGGAAATAAATTGATCTAGTTTGGAGTAACCCATTGAGTGTGCATATAAGAAGTGTATGGCAGCAGGTAAAGACCATTCCTGAGAAATGTGATTGAAAAGACATAAACAGAAATCCAGGAGGCGTAAGAGTATAACAGTAATTAGTGCCTATATATTTCATTTGCCTGTTTTTGCTATTATGTGCATTGAATGTGAGATTTGCCAGCATATTTAAAAGAATATTTTCACAAGTTTCACTTGTTTCACAAGTTTTCACAATATTTCCACAATATTTTCAACCTTCCTGAGTCTTGTATTAAATATTTTATATATTGGATTACATTATACTCATTTTAGAATGGCAAATAAATGAAGGTTATCGAAATCAGAAGGAAATAACGAACAAATAGGATTACACTTTGACTGAAAAACTGTTAGAATGTCAGGAGCAAGAGGAGAAAAGGCAAAGTTTTTATAGAACATTTGGGGCATCATAGATTATTTTTCTCATAGCAGTTTCTTTTTCTGCAGTCATAAGATATAAGGTTGGAAAAATAAAATAAGCTTTACCAGTTCAAAGTTTCAAATGCCAAGCTTAAAGATGTATAGAAGAGGCAAGAGAAGAATGAGGCTAAAACATGAAAGGTGGGGTGATGAAGAGATTCCTGCAGTTCACACAGCTGTCAAAATCATCATAATGAACCCTCACAATCTTGGTGTAATTCTCAGGGATGCAAATGCTTAGAAGCTGCCAGATCTCCACTCACCTGATGGTGTCTCTGCTCTTGTAAAGGTCAATAAATACTTTTGTGAAGCTCTTGCTGCTACTCCTCGCCCTTCTCCTGTGCCTGTGGTGCAGCCAAAATTATTTAAATAGCTCCTGAAAATTTAAACCTGTACAGGAGTTATCTTAGGCTGTGGCACGTGGTACTCATAAATTTAGTGACTCCTACACATTCTTCTACAAACGCAAATTTAAACATAAAATTTCAAATATATCAGTTTTCTTTAAATATGTCTTAAAGTATTATATGCTCATTATGGAAAAATGTTTAAATAATAACATTGTAAAGAATCAAAAATTAAAAACCTGTATTGCTACCATTAAAGATGCTCATAGTAGAGACCATACATGGGAAGATCTACTTTTTATTCTCAAGGCAATTATATTTATAATGCTTAGATAATAATAAATACAAAAATTGCATCCTAAAATTTTTATAGACATATTGAAATACATGCCCATCTTTCAACAATTATTATTTCTTCTCTCTTGATATAAGTGTGTTTAATATTTTGGTGTATTATAATAGAGTTCTCAGGGAAAAATTATAAACCTTATAAAATTATAAAACATAGTGATTAAGAACTTGGTTGTGTTATTAAAAGAACTTTGTTTCTACTTATTAATGTTTCTCCTTACTAAGTAGCCTAAGAAATGTTTCTTTAACACTCAGTGACTCATTTTCTTTTTTTTTTAATTCTTTTTTTTAACGTTTATTTATTTTTGAGACAGAGAGAGAGACAGAGCATGAACGGGGGAGGGGCAGAGAGAGAGGGAGACACAGAATGGGAAGCAGGCTCCAGGCTCTGGGCCATCAGCCCAGAGCCCGATGCGGGGCTCGAACTCACGGACCACGAGATCATGACCTGAGCTGAAGTCGACACTTAACCGACTGAGCCACCCAGGCGCCCCAGTGACTCATTTTCAATACAGTCGTAGTTCAGATATGAAGACAGCTTGGTTATATGTCAGTAATTACAAAGAATAATTTGATATCTTCTCATTAATGGTATAATTTCATTATCTTTGATTTTATCCTTTTGTATGAAAGAAATATCTCCCTTTAATTTATTACTTATTAGTTAAGTATTGTGCTTTCAGTGTAGACATTTGACAATTAAATCTAATTTTCTGAATCATTTATACATGTTACCTATCCATCTTTATTTTGAGGAGTTTGTTTTCTTCAAATTAAAAGAAATTCATATCCTTTAAAAATTAATCCTTTGTCAGGGCGCCTGGGTGGCTCAGTTGGTTGGGTGTCCGATTTCAGCTTGGGTGATGATCTCGCAGTTTGTGAGTTCAAGCCTGGCGTCAGGCTTTGTGCTGACAGCTCAGAGCCTGGAGCCTGCTTCTGATTCTGTGTCTCCCTCTCTCTCTGCCCCTCCCCAGCTCACACTCTGTGTATGTCTCTCTCTGTCTCTCAAAAACTAAACATTTTTTTAAATTAATCCTTTGTCATATGTATTTATATCGCTTACTGAGTGTCTTGTTTGCATATTATACATAACACTGACTCACAAATGTTCCAATAGTGAAATTAAAATATATTTGACTACAAATATATATTTATGTATATATAGTATGTGTGTACATAATTTTTTTTAATGTTTTTATTTATTTTTGAGACAGAGAGAGGCAGAGCATGAGCAGGGGAGGGGCAGAGAGAGAGGGAGACACAGAATCCGAAGCAGGCTCCAGGCTCTGACCTGTCAGCACAGAGCCCGACGCGGGGCTTGAACTCAGGGACCACGAGATCATGACCTGAGCCGAAGCCGGATGCTTAACTGGCTGAGCCACCCAGGCGCCCCATAATTTCCTTTTTGAGCACAGAAGGTTCCTCCCACCGACAAATCATATTAATAATCTCATTTGATTTACTGAATGATTGAGTCATTTCATATTTCACTCTCAGATCCATTCAGAATTTCCTTTAGTATTTGGTATAAGTAGGTATCCAACTACATTCATTTTCACTTAGGTGAACCATTAATCCAGGAACTTTTCACTAAAAATTTGCTAGAAATTTTAGTTTCCTTTGTCTATTATATACATGCATCTAATATGGTCTATTTATTTTTATTGTTTTTTCCAGTAGGTCACACTTTAATTATTATGTTTTTGTACTATATTTTATTCTCTGGCAAGCCTCTTGATGATACTCTTTTTTCTGATTATCTGATATAAATTCTTGTTCATTTATTTTTCACATTAACCTCAGAATCATTTGTCAAGTTTGGGGTGAAAATATCCCATGGTGAGCTTCAATTGATTTTGTCTTGATTTATTAAATAACTGGGAAAGAATTGAACTCTTTATAAAAAAAGTGTTTTTTCAATTAGTGGCATGCTGATTCCTCCCATTTATTCATATTTTTAAAAACTTTCCCTAGCTAAAGGTTCTCTATCACTTACAGTAATGTAGTACTCTATTACTAATTAACTTTTTTTTTATTAATTAAGAATAGATGTTCAGTTTGTACAATTTTGTTTGGGTTTATTCATTTATTTACATGTTTTCTGAGGGCCAATATAGGCCAAGCCCTTAGCAGGTACCCAATATGCACTAGAATTTAATTCACAATTAGTTCTTGCCTTCATGGAACTTACTGAAATTCGGTGAGACGGCCAAAATAAGGTAAGAAATCAAATCTAGAAATAAATGACCCCCAAATTTAAAGCATTGTGAAGGAATAAAAAAATATGCTGCAATAATGATTTTGGTAAAAGTTGAAGAAGAGTAAGTGGGGAGTGTACTCTAATATGATGCTCTGGGAAGTCATTATTTGATAGCACATCTAAGCTGAGACCTACAGTGATTTAACAACAATCACAACAACAAAAACAGCCAGGACGAGAAATGAAGACAAACATTTGAGAAATACGCTAAAAACCCTCATTGGGGGAATAATGTAAGAGTACACCCTTGGAAGTGAAAAGTGAGTGAAGTTGGGTTGTTATATGCCGAGCCAGGAGAAGAGGAGCTGAGTTGGGCCAGGCAAGTGAGGTCTTAGATGTTATTTTATAAAACAAGGAAAGCCATTTGCTGCTTATGTTTCTGACTCTCCACAGCCAATCATTCAAAGAAGAAAATTAGTTTTGTCTTCAAAATATATCAAGTACCCAACCACAATTTATGACTTCTACTGATACCATCTTGTTCCCAGACACTATGACTTCAATAGCTTCCTCATGCTCCACACACAACAACCTTGTACTCCTATTATCCTCCACATAGCAGCCAGGGGCATTTCCCTAATGGGAGGAGTATTCAAGCTGCAGTGGCCCCCCACTGCCCTGGCCTCAAAATCTGCAGACAAATAAGACCGATGTATAGTTTCCGTCTTTTTTTTTTTTTTTTTTTTTTGCTCTCCACTAATATTAGAATTTTAAACCTATCATAAAATTAACTTGCTTTTACAATATTTTCAAGCTATATATGGATGGAAATTATTTGTTCTTTAAGAGTTAGACCTAACTAAAATGAAAGTCAGAAAGTTTTGAAGTTTATTTGATGAAAATATATTAAAATATTTTGAATTTTCCATGGCAACTAATCTACTCAGCTACACATACTGCTCAGTAACTTTTGGTGATTTATAATTAATTGTTCACTATAGGGGCGTCTGGGTGCCTTGGTTGATTACGTGTCTGACTTTGGCTCAGGTCATGGTCTCACGGTTCATGAGTTCGAGCCCAGCATAGGGCTTGGTGCTGACAGCTGGAGCCTGGAGCCTGCTTCGGATTCTGTGTCTCCCTCTCTCTCTCTGTCCCCTCCCCTGTTTGTGCTCTTGTCTCTCTCTCTCTCTCTCAAAAATGAATAAACATTAAAAAGTTTATAATTAAGTGTTCACTATTGAATACTAGTTTATTGCAATGCAACTCAAGAAATGTGGTCTTTAAATACTGTTTCCATATTAATTTGGAATGTAATGGCAGTCTAATTTATTGATTTGTGGAAAAACTGTATCCTCTATTTATATCCAAAACTTTTTATAAAACATTTTATCTAGCTATGTAAGTCATTTTATATGTCTATATGTTACTTTACATATCTATTAATGTGAAAAGTTTAATGAATTATATAATTCTACGAGGTATATATATATATATATATATATTTAGATTATTTTTTCTTTAAAGACAGAATAATTTATTCAAGTCTTATTTTAATTTTTTTCTTGTACTCATTACATACTTTGTCCTATTTAATACCATGCTTTGTTACTTGAGGAAAGATCATCATAACTCATGTATAATCACTGGGGCTACAAACTAAACATTTTGTGTCATGTGATTTTTTTTTTTTAAGGCATGTTGTCTTAAGTTTCTTGAAACTTCACAATAGGATTTTGTGTTCTGAACTTCTCTCTGAGGGAGTTTTACTTTTTATCATCGAGTATAAATCCAATTGTATAAACATTAATTTTGTTGTGGATATCATCCTTTCCTGGTTTCCATCCTTACGGTAGGCTTCATCTAATTATTATATTGAAGTTCACATTTAATGAGAGTTTTTGACTATGATGTAGAAAAGGAATTTGCTGATGTTCTATTGTCACATTCCCTATTCTCCTTCCCATCCATGCAATCTGGTTTGGACAGTCATAATTTTGATTCAATAACATAACACCAAGTGTTTTTAAATGAACCTAAATTATGAATAAGAAAATCAGAGAAGATAAAGAGAGACCTATCAGTGGTAATCAGCCTTCCAGAGAGCACCATTCATCGTTTGCCATCGTTCTTTCTTTCTTTCTGTTGTCTCTTAATACAAAGCATATTTTATCATGCAAAATTTTAAAAAGTGATTTAGTAGCCAGTCAAACCGATTTATTATTCATCTTTAATTTAATAAGACACTCTAAATTCTGAAAAGTCTAATATTCTGAAAATGTGGTTTCGGCTTTCCCCCCCCCCCTTTCACCATGGCAATTACATCAACATAAACAACAATTAGATGTTTCAACATGCAATAGATGAATTACTGATTCCCATTAAAGTCAGTTTATGACCCTCTTGAGCGAGGCTTCTTTGTTGCAAACTATTGTGAGGCACTATTTGAGACTTTGCATTTTCTGTTTCAATCGTACTTCAGATCCCCTAAGGTAATACTATCTGCACTACTCACACAAATCAAGATAATTCTCTGATATGGGTTTTACATTATAGTTTCTTATGTGCTTATTACTTGGAGGCTGATGCTTCTGAAACTTTTTTTTTCCACTGCAGTGTAAACTGACAGTTTGCCCTGAGGGGTTCTTTCTTTGAGGAGCAATGACTAGAGGCTGTATTTTATTTTTGTAGCCTCAGAACTGCATTTGTAAATTGATTAAACTGAAATGCATATATCTTATAACTAGAAAAGAAAAACAGATTCCTAATGGACTTGCTAGAATAGTTTTAGGCTTTTATTTGTAGAGTTTCATCTAATATATAAATAATAATTGGCATATCAATTAGGATATCTTAAAAATAATGCCAAATAAATTATGGTCTAATCTCAGGCAACAGCTTCTAGGGAGATCAACCACAGTACATATATATATTTTAGGACTCTTCACTTTTTCATTTAAACCTGAAAACGGATATTAACATTTTTGTTAACTAAGGGCTTCCCCTTTATTTGAACTGTCATTCTAGAATGGAGTCAATTAATTGAACACAAATATATATTTAAGTATTTTCTTGTGCTCTGCACTTGGTTTATACTCACCAACTATAAAACTAGTTATTACGTAAGCATATTTCACAAAATACAAGGATGCAAGTACAAATAAAGAAGAGTATATAAGTTATATCTTCTCCAGGAAAAGTAGGGAACATACGAATAATCAAAGAAACTGGAATACAATCAAAACTCATTATGCAACTGACAGAACAGAAAAATAGGGTAAATTGGTGGAAGTAAATAAAAATTATTTATATTAATGAAAATCGTAGAGTAAAATCTTTATCTCTGGCACAAGAGCATATTAGAATGAACATGGTCAGCCAATGATAGAGGTTCACGCTAGCTGTGCTGCAAATGTTAATGAAGAGAGCTAGAGGTATAAGAGAAATAATAGGCAAAGGAATAGGAAGGAATCAGAAGCCCTGAGAGAAATGTTATACGAAGAGCTGCTATAACCTAGCAAAACATACATTTAACAAGTTACATTACAGGAGTTAATTAGTAATAAGAGAAGTGTGGTGTAAAAAGTCAGCCTATGCACAGGGACTTTGGGAAGCAAGCACTTTCTAAAGTCAATATTCAAATTGGATGAGGATCCAAAAGTCTTTCAAGATATCATTACCACCATGTATTTACATTCAAGCTTTTGAACACACAGATAGGTTTGATAACACCTTTTTTCAAAGTATTTGTTATTTTTGTCCTATGGGATTTATTTTAATTTAATGAAGATTGTACATATTTCCTCTCAGTATTGAACAATTTGGAATGTTATTAAGCAGTGACAATATAGATACTATTAACACCTAATCAGGATGGTCAGTTTTATGCAATTAGTATATTTTAAATATTCTGATTTATATCTTTTTTTGAAACAATAAAATCATGTTTTAATGCATATACCTCACACTACATTAAATTATAAGACCGCAAATACTTACGGAATATACAGTAAATGCATACAACAAAAAAAATGCATTTTTACAAATGCAAAAAACAAGTTAAAGTTTTTATACTTTTACAAAATCTCAAGTTCTACATTGTCAAAGGCAGCAGTTGTTGGGAAAAAGCACTTCTGAAACCAACGAAACCACCTTTTTTATCAAGTGATATGGTGCTAATAAACATTAGAAAATATTTTGTGTCAGTATGTCAAGTACTGAGAAATGATACTGTGCCCTCGAATATGTTCTTAATATTAGTTGACTGATAAAGTCACTGCAGGTGGCATTTATTGCCATGAACTATAGTGCTTCACTTTATCACTCAGACTAGATCACAATGTTCCAACAGCTACAATCTGTTAACTCTCATCCAAATAGCTAAAATGCCCTTAAAGGAAGGATTATTTGCCTCTGAAGGTTCCCTAGCAATTTTGAAGATTTCATAAAACTTGGTAGCTCAATATCAGCTATTGGATTGATACTCAATTAATTGCGAAACGTAAGGGAAAATTTTTCTTTCTTTTCCACAAGAAACTAAGCCCGTAGACTATAATATTTGTAAGCTGTGTGCATATTTCAGTCAAAATCCAGAATTATGCTCTACTGGATTGTCCTTTCAAGCTACAAAAGCATAAGATGCTCATTGGAATAGATGACACAAAGAAGTACATAATAAAATTCAGCACTCAATCTCATCTCTCCATTCCCCTTGCTCACTCCACAAGGAAAAATTATTACCTGTATAAAGCACATCTTTCCAAGTAATTTTGTTTGTCCATGTAAGCAGAGGGAAACCTACATACACAAACATAACTTTGCTTCTTGCTTCTTTAGTAGAGCATTATATTTATACAGAGATTTATTTTTTCTTAATGACTGTATAATATCAAATATTTATAAATATGCCATAAGTTTTTTAGTCATTTCCCTATTGGTGGGTATTTAAGATGCTTTTATTTTTTTTTTTATCACTTCAAGGAATTCTGCAGGAAATCTTTGTATGATGGCGTTTTTCTTTTGTATTTTTATTTCAAAGTGAGAATGTTGAGTTTAATGGAATGTATATTTCAATTTTAAATTCTGCCAGGTTAGTTTCCCAAAAGGTTGCTGTTATTCCAATCAGCAATGTATGGGAGTGCCTGTTTTGATTACCCTCACCAGCTTGGATGTTATTAATCTTTAATTTATTTGCCAATATGACCAATGAAATTGTTATCACTGATTCGCTTTTCTCTGATTAATAAAGAGGTTGAACATATTTTTAAATAATTATTGAAATTTTGAATTGAAAATCTTTTCTGCTCTGCTCTTGTCATAGCCTTTACCATCTTTTCCATTGTAGATTCTATGCTACATATTTAGAGATTTTCAAAGAAAAATTATGAGTAAAGCCATTACACTTCTGTTAAAATCCATGTAAATAAGCGTAACAAAGGAAACTATCTTACAATTTTATGGATTATATTCAAGCCTTATGTTTTAGATAATGTGTGGGTAGTAATGATGTTTTGTATTGGTTTTGCTGTCCTAGCATACACTGCTGCATTTAGGATTTGGTCAAAGCTTATTCTGAGAGCACATTTCATGGATAACAATAATTCATAAAATCTTGCTTCCATAATATAACTAAATTGCATATTTATAATTTATCTGAATCTAATTACCATAATATTCACATAAAGAAAAAAAACAAAACCAATTTCATCCTTTTTGGAAGCATTCAGGAAAAGGACCTAAGCTGCTAATACATAATATTCAAGTTTAAATCCAAATATTGAGTACTCAACCTATGTCATAACAAGTGTTTGAATAAAAGTAGATTCCACATTATATAGAATATTTCGTACATTATTATCTACAAATATGTTCACATTTTGTTCATGTTTATTTACCAATGTATTTATGCATATGATCATCAAGAAAGCTCTACTGAAAGAATTCAAGGTTTTAAAATATTAAAACAGTCATTAATTTAGTGAATTGAAAGATATAAGGGAATAGTTTATAATTATACCACTACATTCAGAAAAAAAAAAACCTATTAAAATCCATTTGTAATCAAATAAAAACTTCTTATCTACATAATAGGCTAAAAATGTTTTTTAACTAATTAAGGGAATGGCCCATACACACAAATCTAAACCCGGCATCACATTTATACTTACTTTAGATATATTTTCAATAAAATCATGAATAGAATTATCCTCGCTATAATTTCTATTTAATTTCACAGACTGTGTGTGTGGTTAGGAAGGATAACAGAACCTGGCCAATTTCAATAAATACAGGAATTGAAATAACTGATATAAAATTAGAAAAATAAAACAAAATTGTCATTAATTATATAGGACAGATAAACCTTAGAGAATCTAGAAATCATTAGAAATAAAATAGTGAACAGCAAGGTTGTTTGGTATAAAATCAATATTCAAAAGTCAGAACAATTTACAATCATAATTTAAAAAATTAAAATATTTTAAATATCTCCTAAAAACCTAAAACGACAAGGTACAAACAAACCAAGCTACTAAATGATGTATAAGGCTTTTATAAATAAAATTATGCTAAAGCAAATAAAAGATTTTAAAAACTGGAAAAACATACCATGTTCATGAATGGTATTATTTAAAATTATGAAGATTACAGTTATCCAAAATTATAAATTTATAGATTCTCACTCAGAATATCAAACAAATTTCATAGTACTAGACTAGATAATTTGAAACTATGCAGGCATCAGTACAAACTGTACAAATGCCAAGGACAGCCAACAAAATATGGAAGAAGTAAAGGTGATAACACTTATAAATGAGTGGATGTTGAAGAGACAGAGAAGATTTCTTCAGAGAAAGAGAAAGAGAAAGATGCCGATACAAGTTCTCATGGGGAAAGATAGAGAGGAAGTGAAAGGGATGCTTTCTGTTATCTCAAGCTAGGTGAGGAGATTTCAAGCCAATCACTTAGAGAGCTAAACAAGTACTCTCTCAGGTTTGGGAGCAATAGATTCTTACGTCTGGTTACCATTTAGGAAAGGGTAAAGAAGAAAGATGTGGTTGGAATAGTCTTCCTAGCTGGCTGCATTCAAAACACTCTGTACTTTACAAATGGTTGTGTAATGATGCATTTTGGGTCACTCGAATTTTCAAAGGCAGTGGGATTCCAAGAAAAGAGTTGTATATGAAGAAATGAGTGAAAAACAGCTTTCCAGATGACAGACATCATTTGCCAAGTAGCATCAGTCAGAGCTTGCCACAAGATAATCTCTAAAAATACAAAAAAAAAAAAAAAAAAAAAAAAAGCACACACCTAAAAAAGACCAACTAGCAACTACGCATCTGCAACACCCAGAGGGAAGCAGAAGCCAGATTATATACTGCGCCACAAACAAAGCAGGGTCCTTTTGTCTGTTAAAGTTTGATTTTCAAAAAGTTTAAACATATAACTCAAATAAACACAAAAGGAACATGTATTAGGGAAAATGTAATTGAAGAGGAAACCATTATGATGATTCAAAGAGCATTTGAGAAGTTGAGGTTTATAGACAATGAATACTAAAATAAGATTGCTTGGTTACTTACAAAACTTGCTGATTTCTTATCAAACAACAAATCATAATTTCTAGGGTTATCTTTTTTAATAGAAAGAGTATCTGCATCTTTCTTGGACAAAAATACACAAGTAAACATGTAATGTCACTAAGTCTGGGACTTTGTTTAAAGTGAGTTAAAGTATATATTTCTCTGGATAATCCTTAGATAGGTCCATTAAACAATGTCCACATATGACCTTAAATGACATACAGCCCACCTTTTAGCCCTATTTCCAAGTTTAGAACAATTTTTCTTAACATATCTTTATCCTGAACTCCCATCACCTTGCCAATCTCCAAGAATAAAAATCCACTTGTAATGACATCTCCTCACCATGCCCATGCTTCACAGCACATTTCCAAGTCTGAAGCTCACCCCAGATGGAGGAAAAGCTGTCTATTTAATTTGAATAATATTCAAGGATTTTATGATCATATTGTATCATACATTTTAGTTATTAAAGGGAGACTGGTAAGACTGTATGTATATTGGAAATTTTCTAAGAAAGTAGAACTTAAATGTTCATTAAAAAAAAAAGGAACATGTGAGGTGAGGTATATGTTAACTAACTCAGTGGGGGACTCCTTTCACAAGGTATATGTATATCAAATCATCTTGTACACTTAAAATATCTTATATTTGTATTGGTCAATTATACCTGAATAAAGATGGAAAAAAAGAAAAGGAAACTGGTGTTAAGACTAGGAATTAGACAAAATGCTATGGAGCAAGTCAGATTCTTTTTTTTCTATAGGACAGATTGAGAGACAATGGGAGAAAGAGTAGGGTTGCTTTATGAATACACATAACGGATTTTATCTTATTTCATAAAAAATAGTTATATTTGTAAGAGTGAAACTTGGAAATAATTGCCGTTTGTATAAGAATAAACAAATTGTAGCATAATCATACAATTAAATACACTACAAAATTAAAATGAATTAACTCTAAATGAAATGCAGCATCCTAGATTGGATCCTAGAATAATAAAAAAAGCATCCGTGGAAAAAATGGCAAGATTCAAATAAAGTGTGAAATTTAGTTAATAATAATATACCTATGTTAGTATGTTGGTTTTGAAAAATATGTAATAGTAATACATACACACACACACACACACACACACACACACACACACACCTCTTACTGCTTTTGTTTCTTTGGAGAACCCTAACATAGGAACTGTCTGTATTATCTTTGTAGCTTTCCTATAATACTAAAACTATTTAAAAATAGAAAGTTATTAAAAATATTAATTAAGTAAAGCTACATGCATAAACAAAGATAAATCACAAAATATATCTTTGAAGAAAGTTATAGACATATTGCTTTCTCATCTGTAATCTACCCAACACATCCAGATTGTAGATTCACTGATATTTTAGACTTAAGAAATACAATGTCATATACACACGTATATCAATAAGATGTATTCTTTTTCCTTAAATACTCATTGGTATACCCTTGTTTGTAAAGGAGGAACAGGTTAAAATGTTAACAAAAATACTTATAACATTTTAGGAAAATTAATCATTACTATGTAACATTTTTATATTTTTCAAAGTTAATTGCATAATTTTATTTAATTCCTACAGTAGTCAAAGTAGGCAGAAAATTATACTAATCTAATGAAGATATTCAGAAATGTTAAATGGCATGACTAGTTACAGTATAATAATAGTATAGTAACAGTTAAACCTGAATCCAGTTGTTTCAAAATTTTATGAACATAGGATGACTATGGAGTCTACTGGGAAGCTAATAAATTAACAACTTCAAAATATTTTAAGGGTCTTCAGGTAATCCTCTGCTATTTGAAAGGATCCCATGTGCTAACCAACTTGCTCAAAATCTGTCCTATAGATCTTACATTACCATATGCTGGAATATGTCAGTTTATTTCTTATTATATACACTTTCCTTTTCCTTCCACTAAAAAAAAAAAAATCTGCATTAATGGTTGCACCTTCACACCTTGTTACATTCCACAATCATGACAGATCTACCAAACACGCAAAGTAGAGATGAGGAGATGAAGCAGGCCCACATCTCTTTCTCCAAAATAGCCAAATGACTATTCTAGATAACTTGCTCCTGAAAAACCTATTTCCAGGTCAGAGTCCCCTGAATTTTCATTAACTCTACTTGACTAAGTCAGGGAGTGTTAAAGAATCTATCAAATATTTTACTCTTAATACTTTCCTCTACAGGTAGAGAACCATGGATCGCTTCCTGCTAACTAACTGCCTTATTCAGTAGAACCCCACATTCAGTAAGAGATGGAGGAAGTTGCAAATCCAGTCGCTATCCATGCAAATCAATTTCACTCAGACATCTTTGCTTACTATCCAAAAGGTTATCTATGTTTATAGTCTCACTTTTGTCTTAATTCTCTAGGATTCCCTTTCTTTTCAAGCACATTCCTACTTAGCCAAAACTCCCAAACTTCCTATTTGCAAACATTTGAAATTGCAATTACTTTTTAGTATTTTATTCCAGTGTCTTTAAAAGTCCCACACATATATAATAACATCTTTTATTTCATTTATGGGACTCTTTCCTGTAATAGTTGCAGCTACTATTGCCAATCTTAACTTCAATGTGTCAGATGGTACCACTAATTACAAATGTTTGTTTTAGTTACTACATAGACAAATACAAGAAAATAAAGTATGCATTTAGGTAATAAGGCAATCAAGCTTATGTAAAATATTATCTCCTCTTCTGAACATATATCTATGAAAGACCAATGCTACTATCTTCTCCCAAGAAAAACCTTTTTTGGGGGCACCTGAGTGGCTCAGTTGGGCAAGCAATTGACTCTGGGTTTCAGCTCAGGTCATGATGTCACAGTTTCATGAGTTCAAACCCTGATTCTGCAGCACAGAGCCTGACTGAGATTCTCTTTCCCTCTGTCGCTCTGCCCCTCCCCTGCTCTTGCTATCTTGGTCTCTCTCAAAGTAGGTAAATAAACCTAAAAAAAATTTTAAGCGGCACCTGGGTGGTTTAGTAGGTTAAACATCTGATTTTGGCTTAGGTCATGTCTCACAGTTCATGGGTTTGAGCCCAGCGTTAGGCTCTGTGCTGACAGCTCAGAGCCTGAAGCCTGATTCAGATTCTGTGCCTCTCTCTCTCTGCCCCTCCCGGTTCATTTTCTCTCTCTCTCTCTCAAATAAATATTAAAAATTAAAAAAATAAACCTTTGCATGCTTTTATTTCCACATTTATTTCAATGTCTGCCACACTGTAATAATTAAATATTACACCTGTGTAACTAGATGCATTAATAATCTGTATAAATTCTGATTTGTGTCAATTCACACATACTGTCTAATAAAAACAAGATGACGTTTTGCTAGTCTGAATTTCATGTCTTACTTCTAGCCACGACCTACTAAGAAAAAAATACAATATCATCTTCTGGTCTGCTTCATAGTATATGCAGGTAAGTCTTCCCAAAGAGACCATCCTTCAGGCAAAATTCAAACTCCCTTGTATTGCCTTGGAGAATTTTTCTCTACTGCTCCCTCAACATGATTAATAGATTCTTTTTAAAAAACATCATATCAATTGTTGCAGAACCTACTTTTTGCTTCAAGAAGTGATATTGTTCCCCACTTCAGACTACTTTTGGCTAGAATTTTTTTCTTTTATTTTCCAATTATACTGAATGTTATTTATCTAAACACAGCAATTATGAATTCTTCCTTTCGTTTCTTTTTTTATCTCATTAATGCAAGTAGATGGAAAGAAAACAATTTACTCTTTTGATTGATTTTACTAAAGTGTAACTTATAATAAGAAAGGAAATAATTTAAAATAATGCTGACTACTTGAAGAACAATGCCAGAGGAAGCACAGGATAAAGATAAAACTTCAGGATGGAACGCTATACTACAAAATGAAAATTCAACTAATTGAAATCCTTGGGCATCTGGTGACTTTAAGTGAAAATTCAATATAACATTTTTGCCTTCAGTTCTTCCTATCCGTTTAAGAGACTAAACAAAATGTACAGTGCAATCTTGCATAAAGGAAAAAACATAAAAATCTTTGACTGAGTTACCCTGTGGATTTGATAAATTATACATCAGGATTCGATACTGGGAGCATTTTCTCCCTGTGCCCTTTCCTGGAAACAACTTACAGGGAAAGAAAAAGAGCATAAGGGAAGCCTTGATTGTTCCTTCTACTTGATTGCTGTCTTTAACCTCTCCATCTCAGCCCAATCCTAGGGTCCGTTAAACTTTTTTACTTTCAGGATTTGATAGATAATGTACCATTTCTTAAAAACATTTTAAAACTAGCTTATCTCTGATATGCTATTCCATCTAAAACTTTCTGGCATTTTCTGGCTATAGGAATAACAGTTCATGCAAAGTTCAGAACTAATCGTTTTTCTTTTTTTTTTTTAAATAGCCGTATACTTAACTCATGGCAACTACACTGTGTATAAACCTTCCGTCTTTCTTTCTTTCTTTCTTTCTTTCTTTCTTTCTTTCTTTCTTTCTTTCCTTCCTTTCTTTTTTCTTTCTTTCTTTTTTTTCTTTCTTTTTTTTCTTTCTTTCTTTCTTTCTTTCTTTCTTTCTTTCTTTCTTTCTTTCTTTCTTTCTTTCTTCCTCCTTCCCTCTCTCTTTCTTTGTTTCTTAAATATAAATTCCAGTTAGTTAACATACAGTGTAATGTTAGTTTCAGGTGTACAAAGTAGTGATTCAAATCTTCCATACAACACTTGGTGCTCATCACAAGTGCACTCCTTAATCCCCGTTACCCATTTCACCCAATCCTCGCCACCACCAATTTCAGAACTAATCTTTAGGTATTCTTTACAATGAAAGAAATATCTTATTATTCCTTATTTTTTATGAATTTATCTTGGGGTGTTTTTCTTGATTAGCACCTCTACAGGTCAGGTAACAAATGTGTCACAAGTACAAGATTAATAGAAAATGGAAGGACATTAAGGTAGTCTCAGTATGGGAACTGGGGAGTTCCCAGCTTTGTTGATGTTCCCAGCTGAATCAATTCCACTCCAACTCCAACCTAATCCAACAAGAATCTAGACAATTGTCTTTTGTTTCAGGATTTCTCTGCAAAAATAGGTACCATTTGAATTGACGACAATTTTCACTACATTTTAAAAACACAAAATCATGTAAAAAATACTTAGCTTGATAAATGTGCTCTGCAGCACCTGGGTGGCTTTGTCTGATTAAGCCTCAGACTTTTGATTTTGGCTCAGATCATGATTTCACAGGTCCTGAGGTTGAGTCCTGTGTTGGGCTCTGTGCTGACAGCATGGAGCCTGCTTGGGATTCCCTCTCTCCTTCTCTCTCTCTCTCTTTCTCTCTCTCTGCTCCACCCTCAACTCACACTTTCTCTCTCTCAAAATAAATAAAGTTTAAGAAGAAAAGAAAATAAATGTGCTCTCAATGGTGATTTTAGTCAAAATCTCCTTCAGAAAAACAAAAAGAGGTTACTTGATGGATTTACACATTCTAATTTTTTTAATCATTGACTTATGACTTCCAGTCAACATCTTATCCATGTAGAGTCTTCCCTGTTTAGATAGAGCATAGGACTTTAGTATCAATGCGGTACGTTTTTA
Source organism: Neofelis nebulosa (assembly GCF_028018385.1). Taxonomy (NCBI): domain Eukaryota; kingdom Metazoa; phylum Chordata; class Mammalia; order Carnivora; family Felidae; genus Neofelis; species Neofelis nebulosa. The sequence goes on from NC_080782.1 coordinate 212,461,345, forward strand.
CTGTGGCTTGTGGTATCCCCTCCTGGGCTAAACAGGCATGCCTTCATTTTCACTGGAGTAAGCAAAATGCTCCCCAAGAGAAAGGTTTCTGCTCAGCATATCTCTAAAAAGGGAGAGAGAAAACAAAAACCAAAAGCAACAACTAGGAGCTGTCTTCTCTGAAATATTCTTTTTATCCAATGGCATACTTAGCAAATAGACCTAATTCTGCAGTTATATTTTCCTGTAGTGTTTTTTTATACTGTAAAATGAATCCATCTTTTTCTTGTATCATGATCTATGCTTAGTAAATTCACTAAAATTAGCATCCTGTGGCATATTTATTTCCCCAAAACCAAATCATTAACACTAAAGATAAATTGATGTCCTTCGTCTATGACTTGATGAAAAATTTGGACATTTAAGGATTTCTGGAACTACTCTCCTTTCCCCCCAATTTAAAATGCTTTATATAATATTATGCTGCATGGATCTGTGAATCTGGCATATCCCTTCATTATTCCAAGGCTGAGTTAAATTCTAAAATCGCTACAACAATAAAATATTTCATAAAATCCACAAATGTAATAAAATGTGAGAACTGACATAAAATGTTTGAAACAATCGTAGCTGGTTTTGTCCCTGTAATTACCCCAGTATTTCCCACGTCCATTTCATTTTCCTACTCCCACAAAAGAATCATGAGCTTGCAGGTGTTTCTTCCCATGTTCAGCTTCACAATTTAAGATTTCATATTTTCTCAATATCCTTATATCACTGTCAAAACTTCAGGGAATGATGTTGTCATTTTAATCCACAGATGACAGAATATCATTTTTTCTGTCACTTATGAGAATGCCCCTCCCACTTGTTTATTCACTAATTAGAATTTCTCTGTATATCCATGTGTATAATTCATGGATTTTTCTTTTGTTCAGAATCTGGAACACACCACACTTAAATGCGGCGGATTTCTTATATTCTAGTTTAAATAATAGGATATATCAGTCCACTTAACATCAAGTTAACAAGTTTGGTAAATACCCCTTCTATTTGGTCCTAGAGGAAAAGTATGGCACAAAGAACATTCCATATTTGGCTCTTTGCCTCCAATAGGTACCTCCTATTCTTTTAAAAAAAAACCACCGCTACTGGTATAACAATTTTCTCACTTTGCTGTTTTCCTCTAAAAGCAGCTTCAATAGAAAATAAGTGTGTGTATCCCTGTAACACACACATCCATGAGGCCTTAAGTATCCCAGAGAAAGTTTGAATGAATGACAATTATTTATATTCCCCACATTGTTATTTAAGAAGGGTGTTAAATTAAATACCTACTACTTGCATCATGAATCTTTCATGATTTTTCTTTGTTATTAATTATAATAAAACTTGACTCTGAGAATCTATGCAGTGTTCAAGGCTGTTATTTCAAAATGGTGTTGTGATCAGAAAAGTAATATTAATCAAAATGTTTATATCATATTGAAATAAAGTATTTTGATGGCTACTGTTAAAATTCCATATAGTTTTGAATCTCAAAGCTATAGGTCTTCTACACTTCATGCTTTGATACTGGTTCTCAAATGTCAAATTCTATATTTGTCTTTGGTTTTCTCTTTAGCAATAAATTCCACACGGCAAATATGATTTGAGTAAATGACCTTCGATTAAGCTCTTTCTTTGCTTCTCTTACTGCAGTGCCAGTACACTGGCAGCAATATAAAGATTTTAGTAGCAATGCTTCCCTTGCATGTGATAAAACAGATAATAAAAATCAGCTTTCCCTAGGTACAGACTGGCCAATACTATCTTTAAAAGACACAAAATGTGCTCTTCACATAAGCTATCTACTAAATAATATACTCAAAAGATAAAATAGGACTCTTTACAACTGTTTCACCCATGTTCTAATGCTGAAATGCATGAACATTTAGAAAATCCAACAGTGCAATAAATTTATTAAAAAAAATCTAATGATGTTGATATTAATAGTAATTTTAGTAATACTATTGTGGTCAAAATTTATTGAAGGATTTCTATGACCATTGTAGTGTGTTAAATATATTATACATATTATCTAACTTAAATTATTCCATAATACTTCTGAGGTAGATATTATTATTCCTCTCATTTTTTTTTTAGATAAAAAACGTGTTATCTGAATTATCTAGTGAGAAATTGTCACAGCTGTGCTTCATGCCCTGGTGTGCCCATCACATCCAGTTTTCTAGTCACTCTTATACATTACTTTAAGAACGATAAATTCAGGGGTGCCTGGGTGGCTCAGTCAATTAAGCATCCAACGTTGGTTCACGTCATGATCTCACAGTTTACAAGTTTGAGCCCCTCATTGGGCTCTCTGCTGTCAGCATGGAGCCCACTTCAGATACGCTTCCTCTTCTCTCTCTGCCCCTCCCCTGCTAGTGCGCTCTCTCAAAAATAAATAAACATAGGGGCGCCTGGGTGGCGCAGTCGGTTAAGCGTCCGACTTCAGCCAGGTCACGATCTCGCGGTCCGTGAGTTCGAGCCCCGTGTCAGGCTCTGGGCTGATGGCTCGGAGCCTGGAGCCTGTTTCCGATTCTGTGTCTCCCTCTCTCTCTGTTCCTCCCCCGTTCATGCTCTGTCTCTCTCTGTCCCAAAAATAAATAAATAAACGTTGAAAAAAAATTTAAAAAAAAAAAAAATAAAATAAATAAATAAACATTAAAAAAAAAAGAAGAATGATAAGTTCATCTTTAGCCTCTATTACTAGGCTTTATTTTATTTGTGCTCTTCTCTTGAACATCCGATTTCAAACAAACATTAAGAGTCATCCCAATATTTATTAGAACTATACCTTCTTTATAATATGTATTAATATTTTTATTATAATTCTGTGCTAGATTTGAATATAATGCATATAAAATCCAATGGTATTTTCTACGGGATTTTTTTTTTCTTTAGTCAGTGTTGTCAAGGCCACTCAACACATATTGAGTTTTACCAACAAACTTGAATGCAATGCTCTGACTTACTGATAATGAGGAATGTTGTTATGAAAACACTGTCAGGAAATTTTGTTAATAGTCGCAACATTCATAAGAAGTCTGTGCTAGATACCTTCCATTTATGCCTCCAGATTTATTTATTCTCCTTCCTTCTCCTCCTACCCTCTGAACTGATTGGCTGGACTGCATAGACTGTATTAACAAGGTGCATGTACCCTAATTGCTTATGGTTGTTTTACCCCTAGGCAAGAAGTCAGAGTGATCAAGCAGAGTAAGATTAGTGTACATTTTAATGTTTTTTTAACATTTATTTTTGAGAGACAGAGCAAGACAGAACATGAGTAGGGAAGGGACAGAAAGAGAGAGGGGACACAGAATCCAAAGCAGGCTCCAGGCTCTGAGCTGTCAACACAGAGCCCAACGTGGAGCTTGAACTCATGGACTGAGAGACCATGACCTGAGCCGAAGTCAGACACCTAACCAACCTAGCCACCCAGGTGCCCCAGATTAGTGTACTTTTTAAAAGCAGATTGTATTTTTAGAGCAATTTTAGGTTCACAACAAAACTAAGTAGAAAGTACAAGGGAGTTCCCATAAACCTCCTGCCCGCAAACGAGTAGCCTCCCCCACTATCAACACCCTGCACCACAGCAGTGCATTTGTTACAATCTATAAACTTACATTGACAGATTATTATCACCTAAAATTCACAGTTCATCTTAGGGGGTTGTACACTCTATGGCTTTGGACAGGTGTATAATGACATAGATCTACTATTATAGTATCATACACAATAGTTTCACTGCCCTAAAAATTCTCCAAGTGCTGCTTATTCATCGCTTCCTTTTCCCTGACCCTTGACAACCATGGATCTTTTTATTGTCACCCCAGTTTTGCCTTTTCCAGAACATCTTATAGTTGAAATCATAGGATTTAGCTTGTGCAGGTGGCTTCTTTCACTTAGTAATTCGCATGTAAGTTTTCTTCATGTATTCTCATGGCTTAATAGCTAATCTTTTTAGCACTGAATAATACTCCATTTGTGGATGGGCTACGGTTTATTTATCCATCCACCTATTGAAAAACATCCTGATGGCTTCCAAGTTTCGTAATTATGAATTAAAGCTGCTATAAAATTCCACAAACAGATTTTTGTGTGGACATAAATTTTCAACTCATTTGGGTAAATACCAACGAGAACCATAGCTGGATTGTATTGTAGACATTAGTGTACTTTAATTTTTCCTCCCTTCTACAAGCCAGGAATCTCTACAAGATGATGTCTCCAGTTAGGGTCCCTTCCCTCATTTCTTCGGGACTCTAGGTGCTAATAGCCACACTGCTTTTAGCCTCAGATTATGGCACTATCCTATGTGGTTTCTTTGTATGTAACATTCCTCTTTCTGGTGTGCCATCTATTTCTTATTTTGACACTAACTGATAGAAAATCCAAAGTAGACAAAGACGCAATGCCTATTTGTCTGCATTTTGCTATTATTCCCACGTGTGGAATATTCAGAAGAAAAGTAAAGTAAAAAATAACATCTTACCAGCCTCTTTAGTAAATAGTCTACCATATGAGACTCTTCTTAGTACAATAGCCTACAGGAAAGAAAAAAAATAAAAAACAAGGTACATCCCTACCGCGGTAGTATCCAAGGTTATTCTCTCCACATCAAAACAATAATGGAGTCCCTTTCATAAGAGCCTTCTCTGTGCTTTATTAATGCCAAGCAGTTAATTATTATCACTTCATTTATTACCAACAGCCATGTGGAAAAATGTTATTATACACATTTTACAAATTAGTAAACTGAGGGTCTTTTGCCAATGAGGAATTTAAATGGAATTGAAAACTACATTCAAATGTTATGCTTTTATATATTTCAGTCTGCCTTCCTTCTGTAAAATCAAAACATTTAGGGTTCTGTACAATATATAATGACCTGGTTTTAAATTCCAGATCCCGTAACTGCAGTGAAAACTATTAGTTCCCACACGCGTGAATCACCTCTCTGCATTCCGGTCACCCAGACCCCTGATCTACAGTCAGCAGATTAGCAATGGGGGCGGGGGCAAGATGTTGCTCCCCCCGCCCCAGCTCCTGCCCCCTCGTGCAGTCATCCTGAGACAGTCACAAATCTCAGGCCCCTGCCTAACCCCCCAGCAGATGTTCTACCACTGCACATTCCTCTTGCAGGAAGCCATCTCTCTCTTGCACTGGATTAATAAACTAATTCTGAAAACTGTAGATGGAAGACAGATCGCTTTAGAAAAGCAATAGATCTGATGTTTTAGCAGCCTTGACCAAAATGAAGTGAAGAGTGTTGGGAATATTGTAAAGTCACACAAAGCTGCTATGGTTATAAAACAGCGATATTGATAAATTCCTGAAAACAAATTTACCAAAGAGTATTGAAGCCTTAAACAAATATAAGGATACCATAAAAATGATAATATCAGAACTATTAAATCAATAAAAATATAAGAAAAGCTACTTGTCTTCTGGACTCTTTCAAATATTAGAGTTTCATCTTTCCTGCTGAATATTTGGACTTCTTTAGCAATTGATTTCTCACTTAGTCTCCAACCACAGGCGTGTCCTAGACAGACAGATACAGATTCTGATACTTAAAACACATTTGTAGAAGAAACAGAGGTAGAGAAACAATTACTTTGCCCAATTGTTACAATACAAAAGCAACATATTTGCTGTATTTCCTTCAGTATAAGCTCTCTAGAATGACTCTAGATTATGCTTTTAAGTACATCCATGAAAAACATGAGAAGCATAATTATGTAGGTTTTCTAGTGATGCTTATAAGCAAAACTCACAAAAAATCATAAGGGGTAAAAGAAAATTAATAAAGACAAAAAATAAATCACAAGAAAATAATACTAATAAAGAATTTAAAAGACTAGAAGTCAACAGGTTACATATAATTAGTAATCACTGCATGCATCCAAAAAAAAAGAAAGTCCTAATGAGCAAACAGAATAAGATAAAGTAACATGCCATTAAATCAAATAGTAGACTTGCAAATTAGAGAAAGCTAAGACTTCACCCAGATGTTTGGATCAAATTGTTGAACCATGGATTTATTTTACCTTATGTAATGAAGGGTTTTAGTTATTAGCCTTGGACAAAGAAGAAACATATTCTGCATTCTGAGATCATAGGATGGGTTCTTTTAAGATGTCTTGTTTCATAAGCAAACATTGCCAAATATTAGCTCATAAAAAAATGGCCACTCTTCTTTGACTTATGGCATCTCTCAAAAATTTTAGTTTAACCATGATAGTTGCCTATAATGTTTTTTTATGTACAAAGAGCTAAAAATATGTTCCCTCCAACTAATGACACATGTAGATCTGAGTTAAAAAATGATTTATATTGCAAAGATTTCTTAGCTCTATTTCCAAAATAGATTTTTAAAAAAATTGTTAACGTTTATTTGTTATCTTTGAGAGAGACAGAGAGACAGAGCATGAATGGGGAGGGGCAGAGAGGGAGGGAGACACAGAATCTGAAGCAGGCTCCAGGCTCCGAGCTGTCCGCATAGAGCCCAAGGCAGGGCTTGAACCTATGGACCGTGAGATCATGACCTGAGCCGAAGTTGAATGCTTAACCAACTGAGCCACCAAGGCACCCCAAAACAGATTTTCATGTATAGAAGAAAGTGTTGTAACTAGATCTGGGTTATGAAGCACCACACTATTTCATAAATTAAATCCACCCAATCTCTGTATTTGAAGGTTTTAGGATTGCCTCGCTTTTTAGAAGACAATATAAGCATGTTTACATCACAGAAAAAATTCCAGGAAAAACAATTCTAATAATGCCTATGTTTAAAAAAATAAAAATGTTTAAGTTAACCTCAAATTAGGATCCTTACCACTTTCAAGGTTTGTGTTATACTGGATTGCAGTAAATGAAGGAAGCAACTGAGGAGTTACTTATTGATGGCTATGTATTCTGGATTCATTTCTAATTCCAGTCCCTTAAAAAGATACAATCCACACAAACATAACACTGCTCTATAGATACTCAATGGCACTTGAAATTAACATGGTTTTAACCCCAGGAATCTTGCAGGAGCAGGTTTTTTTTGGTTTAGATTCTCTAATAACTATAAATTATGTTTTTATACATACTCATAAAAAAACTTAAGAAGTTTTATACATACTCATAAAAAATGTAAGAAATAATTATTCATGTTTTCTTTTGATACTTCTAAATAAAACCAAGAATATTAAAGCTTAAGTGTCTCAAATGTGCCCTATGCCTAACCCAAAGTCAACATAACATGTTAACAGGTTAATAGTTAACTATTATAAGCTAGACTTTTAAAATACAAATGTTTTCATATATATACCAGAAACTCCTCTTCAGCAAGTGTTGAACAATATAGCATTCTGATATGGGATAAAAGGATATAACATTTGTCAGACACAATTCCTATACCCATAGTAATGTATTATGAGAATTCCTTACGAAAAGATCCCTTTCCTCAAGTGCTATGAGATTTCACAGAGAAATAAATTATATTCCATTTGTTGAAAGATTTCCTTTTATAAACAATTGGTTAATTGGCGCTTTAGGGAAAGGACAGTGGCATTTCAAGAAAGCCCCATTAGTTTGGTGCTTTGAAAGCATAATGGGACTTCAAAGGAAACAGGAAGAATAAAACCAATAAACTAGAAGTAAAATATGTTTAGGTATGATGAAAAATATCAAGTAGACAAGGGAGATGATACATAGAGTTTTTCATCTATTTATTCAGGTGTTTCTGAATATGTACCATGTTGTGCCATGTACCATATTAGCTTCCAGGCCTAGACTTCCAGGCTGACCAACTATATGTTCTCAGGGAGCTTACATGGAGTAGGGAAATAGAAAAGCAAATAAATACATAAATATATTAAATAATTACAAACTGTGATAAAGGGTGCCAAGGGAACCAACTGGCATCTAAAATAGATACTAAGAAAAGGTTGACTATCTTATTTACCTTTTCAGGAAAGATTTCTCTGATAATGAGATATTTATGATAAGAGCTGAACAAAGAGAAGGACTTATTTTAGAATGGGTAAAATGGAGCACTATGCACAGGCAAATATATGCAAATGTTTCGCCAGATCTGGGATCTGGTGAAAGAGGGGATTAGGGCAGTAGGTGAGAACAGCATGAGATGAGGCCAAAGAGGTAAGCAGGAACGAGATCACGCAGGGCTAAAAATTATGTTGAGAAATTTGATTTTTACTCCATGCACAATAGAAGCTATTAATGGATTATAAATAGAGGTTGACACTATCCAAATATGATTCCTCTGGATGCCTTGTGAAGAATGTAGAAGGTGACAAGAATGAAAACATAGAGTTAGAAGGATGTCATATTTCAAGCAAGAACAGGTGATGATCTAAAGTGAATTGATGACAGAAGATACGAATATAAATCTGCTGATGAGTTGCATTTGGGGATGAAATCGAAGAATAAAACAAATAATAAATATGGATTTCTGATGTCAGCAAGTGGGAAAGTGGTGTTATTTATTATGATAAGAAATACTTGGGGAGGAACACAGATTTCAGAGGTAAAAAAAAAATGCTCTCTTTGGAGAAGTTAGTTCTGAAATGTTGGTAAGACATTGAAATAAAAATAACAAGTAGGCAGTTAAATGTGTGCTTTCTAGAGGAATCAGGCTAGAGATATACATTTGGAACTCTTAGCATATGGATAACTTAAATGTCATGAGAATAATGGGGATAATCTGGAGAGAGTGTGTGAAGAAAATAAAAAGAGAATGTGTACACATTCAGTAGAAAAAAACAAGAATATGTGGCATCACAGGACTCAAAAAAAGAAAAGTGTTTCAATATGCATCATGAAAAAGATGTTTAAACACAACACTTATAGGAATAAATTTAATTTAATTTTACAGTCTATGAGGAGTCTTTAAATTCTTTTAAATATGAGAGTCATGCAATCTGCATTGTGGTGTGGTAAGACCAGTCTAACAATACCATCTGGGAGGATCTGGAGGGTAAGTGATCATGGACAAATTAATAGGCTAAGACCAGAGTGCACACAAGAGGAAAGGAGCACATTAGAGGAAGGGCAATGTTGGATTATACAATGCTGGTGTTAGGGAGAAAGGAAGACAGAGGAATATGCAATATACTGTAGTGAGGGGAAACAAATTTGGTTGTTATCAAAGATTTATTAAAGAAACCCTTTATGAAACATATAAAAGCAAGGAGAAATTGGATTTCTTTTTTAACAGGTTGGTAGGGACATGCCTTATGAATATCCTATTGGAGACATACGTAAAATGTTTAAAAGTAAGGGCTGGGGGGCGGTGCCTGGGTGGTTCAGTCGATTAAGACATCTGACTCTTGATTTTGGCTCAGGTCATGATTTAACAGTGGTGGAATGGAGCCCCATGCACCCCACGTTGGGCTCCATGCTGGGTGTGGAGCCTGCTTCAGATTCTCTCTCCCTCTCCCTCTACCCCTCACTTGCTCATGTGCATGTGTGTATGGTATATGCATGCACACATGCTCATGTATGAGCACACTCTCTTTCCTCTCTTAAAAAAAAAAAAAAAAAAAAAAGTAAGGGGTTGGTCTATTTCCCAGGTAGGAGGTAGGAAGCAACTGGTAGATTCCATAGTCATAAAGATAGTATTTAAAAGGATGGGTATAGATACTATCATCAGACTATGATACTATATTTAATGACAGGCATGGAAAAGTAGTCTCAGCAAGAGCCAACAAAGAAAGTGAATGATAGAACAGGCATTTCAAGAGTTATCTAGGAAAAGGCAACATTTTTACAGTTTGGAGGAAAGGCTTCACAAAGTCAAAGGTTGGAAAAGACTGCAGAATTTGAGGACACCTTTTTGTTTGGTGATAAGAGATGAGACATCTTGGGGTGCCTGGTGTTTCAGTTGGTTAAGCATCCAACACTTGATTTCGGCTCAGGTCATGATCTCATGGTTCATTACTTCAAGCCCCACATCAGGCTCTTTGCTGACAGTTCAGGGTCTGCTTAGGATTCTCTCTCTCTCCCTCTTTATGCCCCTCCCCCACTTGTGCTCTCTCTCTCTCTCTCTCTCTCTCTCTCTCTCTCTCAAAATAAGTAAGTTAAAAAAAAAAACTTTAAAAAAGAGATGAGATGTCTCTTACTTAAACTTTTGAATACTTTTCTTCTACATTTTTAGCTTAATTCTTCCCTTGCCTTTTAAAACTACTTTCTATTTCAGTATTAAAAATTTATATGGATTGTATCAAAGATTTTTTTGGGTTCAACCTTGCCAAATGAAGTAATTTAAGAAACTGCCTTTGAGTCTTAGCTTTTCTTGAGCTAGAATTGTTACAGAGCAGGTCATGGAATTCTCCATTGGGTCCCCTATACTTACTCCTTTAAAAAAATTTTTTTGAGGGGGGGCAAAGATATGGAGAAAGAGAATCTTAAACAAGATCCACACTCAGTGTGAAACTGCAATGCTGAGATCATGACCTGAGGCAAAATAAAGAGTCAGACACTCAACTCACTGAGCCATCCAGATGCCCTGTTCTCTACACTTATTCCTAAAATGGATCTTCTTTATGTATGTATATTTCTACTAAGGCTTCTGTTACATGTTGTGATCCTTATATATTTACATACATGTAGACTGTAAATTCACTGACGTAAGAGCCATTGCTAATTCTTATTGTATTCCTAGAAACAGATAAAGTGCATAGGACATCTTGGGGTGCCATAAATGTCTGTCTGCTAAATTAACAAATGAGGAAGGAATTCAACTGAAAAAAAAACTTAAAAAATGAGCATTTACAAAAGCAAAGTGGACAGTGTTGATACTTTGGGCAATATCACATTTTGCAAAGAATTTCTCATGAACAAAGTCAATTGGCTACAGGCACTGGATATGGATGTTCAATTTCGTTTTTCTTAAAGTAAAGGGCACATTTCTATCTTTCAAACAAATTGGTGCAATTACTGGAACCAGATAGAATTACACTGCTTGCTATTGTATGTGCTCAGTTTCCCAGAATATGGAATATACCTTCAGGGATTTATTAACAACTTTCTATAGTCAGACTATTTTAATGTTATGAATGCCCTGGACACTGAATCCTCAAGGTATAAAAAGAGTTTTATTTCCAGAAGTTTTGCATAGCACTCTTATAATTGTGAGAGGAATAAATGCAAAATTTAACTCCTAAATGTTCACTGGCCTTTTTTTCCTTTCTGCAAATCCTCTGAAGTATATGCTAACACATATGCTAACACTGTCAGATTTGCTTTCCGATGCTTACCCTGGCATTTGGTATAGTAAATTATAGGCCGGGGGAGGGGTAGCACCAAGGGGGAAATGGTTGAATTAGAGAAGTGGAGATATAGAAAGATTTTATATTTGTATGGGGAGAGCATAACTGGCAGGAGAGAGAAAAATAGAAAAGTAGACAGAGGGAGAAGTAGAAGGTGAATACAGATAAATTACAGATGGAGGGGGTGCCTGGGTGGCTCAGTCAGTTGGGCGTCCGACTTCAGCTCAAGTCACGATCTCGCGGTCCGTGAGTTCGAGCCCCGCATCAGGCTCTGGGCTGATGGCTCAGAGCCTGAAGCCTGCTTCCGATTCTGTGTCTCCCTCTCCCTCTGACCCTCCCCCGTTCATGCTCTGTCTCTCTCTGTCTCAAAAATAAATAAACTTAAAAAAAATTAAAAAAAAAATTACAGATGGAGCTGTAGAGTTTGGTAGGGGGATTATAAAGAGACCAAGAGACCAGATCATCTGCAAACTGTAGGAGTAACTTAGAGGAAGCAGTCAGCAATGGGAAAGGTGATTAAAAAATGTTACTGAACACAATAAATATGTTCCTCTCTTAGCAGCATTTCAGAATGTACATTTCAGCAATGTCAATTGTGTAATTGCTTATAGAATACAAAGAATAACAGTCATCCTCAACTTTTACAAAATTGAAAAAAAAAACAGTGTTATGAAATACACTTTTACTGATCTCCCTCCCTCCATTCCTCCCTCCTTCCTTTCCTCCCTTTCCTCCTTCCTTCCTACTTTCCTTCCTTCTATGTTTCTCCATTAAGTGAGCGAATACACATGAAGTCATTTAAACAGGACCTGCAACATAATAAGCATTCAATAAATGGTATACATTATCACGTGTTTAAAATACAATGTAATTAAGATTTCAAGATCCTGATTAAATTAGAATAAAGGAAACATAACAGTTTTGCCTTTAGAAATCTTTGATGATGGTAAATATCATGCTAAATCTTAAACCTAAACCCATCACATCTATTAAATAATTTACTTTTCAACCTATACACTTGATAAAATATGGAAATCTGGATACTTAGAGATGGAATGTGTGTATGTATTAATTAGAATAACAGTATTTTCTTTAACTTTATCAAACTATTCAAAACAAAAGCTGATGGATTAAAAAATGGGCAATATCTATGACAAATTAAATATAAATTTTCAAATTGGAACTTTTGGAATAGCTAATATTAACCACTAATAACACAGCTAGCCTCTCTTTTCCATCTATTCTCTTTTCTATATTAATATGATTCATCATTTTAGGAATAGCTTAAGTTGAACATTCTTTATGAATTCTCCTCCTATAATGAGTTTCTCTGCTGAAAGCTTATAACCTTTCTAGACTATCTTTGACTCTTGTAATTAAACAAATACTGCCTTAATTTTTTTCATGTGTATATGTGTTTGTTCTTATCTTGTAAACAAAATTATGAATGTCTTCAATGAAGCTTTTTACATTTATTTTTATTTTTTTATTATTTATTTATTTATTTATTTATTTATTTATTTATTTATTTTTGCACACAGAAAATAACCAAGTGTCTGGCATATGGTAGGCATTTACTGAAAATTTTTGAACTCATCTAAAACTTACTCTAATCTCTCAACTTCCATCTTTAATTAGTTAAAAATGTCTGGTCACTTTTACTTCTCCAATATCTGTCAAAGCACTCTCTTCATCTTCATTGCTGTTGTCATTGTGTTATATTTTTATACCATCATTTCTCACAAGGGCTATTTCTAGACATCTAATTGGATTCTCTATCTCTTTCCAGTCTGTCATCCAGTCCACAGCCAGCGGTAGCATCTTAAACTGTAAATCTCATATTTATCATCTCTGGGATTAGTAAAAGAGGCTACTGTTAAGAAGATCTGAAATCACAGCAATTTGGATAAGATAAAAATTCACTGTTCTCTCAAGAAACAGGGTAGTACAGAGTAATCTAGCCAGTCAGGACCTTTCTATGTGATGTTCACCATCCATTAGAAGGTCATTTCATTCACACCACTGTGTATATTTCTGATTTCAGGAAGGGAGAAAAAGAGAATAAGAGTAAGCAGCTTCCTTTTCAGACATGACCTATAGTGGGTACACATACCTTCCCTTCACCTGCCATTGACCAGAATGTACTCACATGGCCACACCTGAATGCAATCTCTAGTTGACGAGTATTTTATTTCAAAAGGAAAATTCTCCCTCAGCCAATTCCTATAAACATAAAAGCACCTTTCTTCTCATATATTAAGCATATCCTCAACAAACACACACACATACACATACACACACATTCCAGGAAGACATCCCAACATCCTATCCATGTTTGCCATTCAGCTCAAGGTCCATCCACGATCTCTAGATGAGGAATAGTCCACTCCATCAGGCCTAGATGTGGCTCCTTAAAATTATGGCATCCTTTACTTCAACAAATGGGTTTATCTACTTCCTATTATGCCTAATTTACAATGGTGGAGTATGAGCAGAGTAATTGCATTAAATCCTTTACTCAGAAAACTGAAAGAATGAGGAACACATAACAGTCACTGTTCTCTAGTAGTTATCAAATTCTGCTTGGCAGACATTGTGAGGAATCATTCTCTGGCAGCTCCTAAGACCATCTGCAACCTGAGTTGTTGCTGCTTGGACAGTGAGTTGTCACTCCATCTCTATAGTTGCCATTGGAGAATATGCCCTGCCCAGGCCTGCCCAACTCTGTCCTGGTACAGATTTGGTGTCCCCAACTTTTTTTGGGTGGGAGGGGTTGAAAAGACATAGACTTTTTCAGGCCAGAATTATAGTTTCTTTGGCAACATACTTCCATCTTTTAGGCTTCTAAATGTATGCTTCCAGTTAGTTCTATATGCAAGTGCCCTTAGCCAAATACTTCATCTACACATATTTCCTAAGCCTTATACCTCTGTGTTCAGAACATCCCACTTTCTTTCAGGCTATTTAGGATTCCCTTGATGCCCCTTGAAACAAGATGCTCTGTAAAACTGGAACTTCCTGAATCTTATATTTACTACAGAGTTAATTCCTATTGCGTAGCAAGGGACATTTAAATAGAAGATGTGAGACAAGCTTGAGGTCACATTGATAAACCCCAGTGTTTGCAGTTGAAAAGTAGTTGATCATCCCAATACCGTAAAACCTCTAATGATTAAACTCCCAGTCACTTTACAGTGCAGGCCATGGCAGAATCTTCCATTGAAGAACTATATCCATTGCCATTTCTGCTTTAGTCTGATTATTTTATGATGATATCTTGCTAATCATTATAAGACTAAAACAAAACAAAACAAACAAAAAAACCCAAGAATATTTTAACATTTTCTAACCACTTCCAGAGCTGTAGATTATATAGAAATATGATCTGCTTTCCAAATTGTTATAGAATGCTTTAGTGTTTTTCACTACTAACCAGAATTAAAACCTTCTAGACTGTGGCATCTATATCCTTGCTGTTCAGCTTAAGATTATTAAACTGATGCCATATACTTTAGGATTTTATTATAAAATCACCTAATTACCAGGTACCATTTTTCTTCCTATTGCACAGGATGGAAACTAAATTTCTACAACTAATAGACTACCAAATACAGTAATTTAAAGAAAAAATATATTAAGATCTTTCTCACCATAACAGTTCAGGGGTTGGTGAATGGTCCAGAAAGAATTAGGCTACTTCTCCAAAAATTTTCCACAGATGCAGAGTCCCTCTGTCTTCTTGCTCTACTTTTCTCTCATGTGTAGCCCTCATACACGATTATAGCTGGCTGATCATGACCAGAGTAACATTCAGGTCCTCAGGAAGGAAGAAAGGGAGTAGAGGTTAACAACTGGTTTTTTTAGGCCATGATTTAGAACTTGCACACGTCACTTTTTGCTCATATTCCATTGTCAAGAATTTAATTTTACAGGTATATCTGTGTGAAGGAAGAAGGAAATATTGTCCTCTATAGTCTTTTCAGCTGTTAGCCCAGATAAAAGGACAGGGAAATTCTATTAATAAAGGAAATAAGGGGAAAACAGATAGTTGAGAGACAATTAGAGCATAGACTCAAATCCTAACCCTTTCCATTGCATTTGCTCCTGACAAGACGAAAGGATAAGATACAAACTCCTTAGCATGGTATAACAACATCTTCATGGACATTCTTTTCAAATAATGAAGCTGGGAGGGTGAGTTTGTCATATATTTGATATAATAAAATCATTATTACCATTACCATACATTATGAATTGTCATTAATTTGTCTGTTTCTTCTGCTATAATAATAACTCAGTAACAACAACTTGCAGTTCTCTAAAGTCCACATACAATCCTAAAATATAAAGTGTCTTAACTGATAATAATTGCTAATTAAATGGAAATTACTCTAGCTGAGTTTATGGAAGTATGCTGGAGAAAAAAAAATAGCAAAAACCATTGTCCTAGGTAGGGTAGCTTCTATGAAATCTATTTATCTGAGTTATTTATTAAAGCAATTGCCATTCAGAACTATCTTTTGTCTCTGTCACACACTTGAATAAAGCAGCCATCATTCTAAAGTAATGTTGAGATACAAGAAGCCACTTATTATAGTATTAAATACTTTACTCAGTGAGCAAAGAGTAATGGGTTGGAGGGTTCAATCAGGACAGAGTACATAGGTTCAACTTGTTCTTTGACAATACAAATTGATGCAATGGAGGAAGTCCAAAATTCCTTTGGGTGAATTTGCCTTAACCTATTAGACTTTGTTACATTCCAATTTCAAACACGGAATCATCCTGAAATGTATGTGGTATAATTCTATCATAGGATGGTTATTTTCTGTGAAAGAAGGGATCCTTGTGCCTTACTACAAATGCACAAATGCCCTTCAAGGAGCTGAAGAGGATGAAGAGGTAAATTTTATATAATTTGCCTTGGTTTAGAACACATAACTGGTTTTCCTAATTTAAAGTGTTGTTTACATCTTTAAATTCTCTCCATTGTACTCTGCTCTGGATTAACAGAAATATCCCAGAATTTTAACCAAGATAAGTTATGTAAAAATGAGACTTCTGAATATAAGCCTGTCTTAAGTCATTAGAATTAGTGTGAAAGCTTCAGATTTTTATGTACTATTAACAGATGAAAATTCAAGATTTAGTTTGGCTATGTTTAAAATCCATTCAATACGTGTTTTCAAATTTGAATCAGATTTAAATCTTCCAGAATTCAAGGGTATCTCTGTATCAAAAGTACATTATTCGATTCAAAGGAGATTTTATTAGTAAGTTAAAGAAGGCTTATAAACTTTACCAGCCAATAACTACATCACACTTAAAAGCATTCTGGCAAATTTAATTTTTATTATTTGTTAATATGCTGTTTTTTCAAGGCATGGAGTACTTGGGACTCCAATTACATGCATAGATTTGTGGTTTTCTTAGAAGACATTCTATCATTCAATCACTTCTGCCTCCTTTGAAAACACAATGGAAAATAACAAGGATATTTTGTTTATAATTAATTTTTATATTTTACTTTATATTTGTTAATACTTGCACATATTATAAGCACAAATTTATAACAGAACACAGCATTAGCCCAGCTATCCATTTCTCTTGTTCCATATACACACAAAAATTAGTTTTGTCCTGTAAGCCTACTGTTTTCAACTCTTATAAAAACTATTTGGAGAGGGGCTGGCTTTTATTTCCCTATTTATTAATATTTTCAATGTGCTGATAAACATTCATAATATTTTATATTATCTGTTGATTTATTATTATAGTTTTACACTCTTTTGTGTTATTTTGGAACTCCCTTGCATTTCTATTTACTGGTTTGTCTCCATGCTTTGGTCAAGCACATCTTCTAATAGCTTCCCAAGAAAGGGAGAGTGAGGAATAAAATTTTGATGTTTTGTTGTCTGAAATTACTTTTATTTTACTCTTTTCCTTGGCTTATGATTTTTGTAATTTGAATGTTTTAAGATAGAAATGATTTCATCTTAGACTTTTGAAGCCAGTGCTCCAAACTTGATTCCCAATGTTTTTGAGTAATTTAATGCTATGCTTGAATATTTACCATGACCTTATTTTTACCCTGCAAAATTCTAGAATTGACTATCGAATGTTGGTGATCTAAAATTTCAAAATTATGTTAATGATGCATCTACTTTTCAGTCCATTGTATTTGGACTCGGTAGGCCATTTCCATCCAGAATTTTATACTCTTGAGTTCTAATAAAGGTCCTCATACTATTTCACTAGAAATCTCCTCCCTTCTGGGCTCTTTGGAACTCATTAATCAGATGTAGCAATTTTTTCTTCAATCTTCTAACTTTCCCTCCTTAATTTCTCAACTTTTTCTTTTCTTTTATCCTTTGAAAGATCAACTTTAACTTCCAATCTCTCTAATGAATTTTTGTAAAATTGCAGCTTCCATAATTATAATTACCAATTGAAATTTCTTATTTTATTTCTTTTAATAGCATATCCTTGTTTCACATTGCAGTGTCTTATCTCTCTGATAGGTGATCAAATTTTCTTTGAAATTTATCTCTGCTGAATGCCTCTCATGGCTTCTTTTGCTTTATTCCCCCTTTATTTTAGAAGGTTGTTTAAAGAAAGTCATATGTAAGATTAAATACCTGAAAAACTGCCTGCAAATATTCCCCATGGGTGGACCAAGTTTGTCAAGTGGTGAAATCATTTGTACTGTCTGTTTTTACCTTGGGGCTCACTCCCCACACTGTAGTTTCTGCAAGACAATCTTTTAAAGCCATTCTCTTTCCCCAGAGAGGGATCCTCTGCTCTGTTGTGACAAGGTTGAGGGAGTGTGGAGAAAAGCAAGAAAATAAGGAGAGCAGAAAAGAACCCTACATGCATTTTGGGTACTTGTGAGAGTTGCGGCCACATAATTCATTGTGATTTCAGTTCTTCTATCTTGTCCTATTATTTACCTCTGCTCTGAAACTTTTCGGGTTCAGGTTCTTAAACCCATTGCCTACGACTGGTGGCAGATGAAGGGCGAGTATCCAGGTCACATTAAGGGTCATTGGGGACCTGGCCCCCAATCCACTCCATTAAAAAGCATTCAAACAATCCTCCTCTTTTCAGCATCTCCCTCCACCTCCCCCTTGTCTTTCACCAAAGTTGTCCCTTCCAATTTCTAAGATTTTAATTTCTACAATGTGAAACAATTTGTTTCTCATCTGTGTTATCCTCTGCAGGCCTCACTAATCTGCTTTTGCACTTCACATAGGTCTAAATTACCAATATCTCCTAGCTTCATCAGATTTGAGCATTATGCTGTAATTATGTCTCTGCTTATTTTATTACTTGTGAATGATTTTTGAGCCTAGGAATGATGTTCAATATAAACAAGGACAGTTGAGTCATTTGTAAGAAGTGTAATCAATAAAGTGATACTTATTTGCTCTTAGATTGTCTTGTAGAACTAAAAATTAAAAATCACATTCCCATTCAAGGGTTTTCCTCTCCCTGTAAAATAAGCAAACCAAAATTATGTGAGTTTACTCATCCACTCTATGACAATTTTTTTTTTTTTTTTTTTTTTTTTTTTTTTTTTTTACTATTGTGCTAGGCATTGTGCTGTTAACTGGGGATTCAAGGGTGAACAAGGTGTTCTACCATCTGGTGTGGGGTACAGACAATTAAACAGGCAATGACACACTAGTGTGGACATAGAACAGTGTTTTATGGGAGCTCATAAGAACAACATCTGTCTCAGAATTATGGGGTCAAGCAAGGGTTAGCACCTAGTGTAGAAAATTATGTCTAAGCTGACATTTGAGTGATGAGTACAAGTTAGCCAGGTTAATTTTGGAGGGAAAGAATGTCATAGCAGAAGTATGGGAAAACCTGAAGGAGAGAGATAACAGAGCACATGTAAAGAAATGAAGGAATTTTTTAAGGCTTGTGGGAACTGGCACTCAGAGATGAGGTCAGGAGAGAAGCTTGAAGAGGTGAGCTGAGGTCAGACTCTCAGTACCTTAAAAGTAAAGTGAATTTGTTTGAACAGTTACTAAGGGAAATGGGGCATTCCTCTGAGGTGAAGTAAACGATGCTGAATAGAAGAAAGTGTTAATGAAGGTAAAAGATGTTGGGATGCCCAGGTGGCTCAGTCAGTTAAGCATCTGACTCCTGATTGCAGTTCAGGTCATGATCTCATGTTTGTGAGTTCAAGCCCTACGTTGGGTTCTATGCTGAAAGTGCAGAGCCTGCTTGGGATTCTCTCTCTCTCTCCCTCTCTCTGCCCCTCCCATACCTGTGCTGTCTCTCTCTCTCTCTCTCTCTCTCTCTCTCTCTCTCTCTCTCAAGATAAATAAACTTTAATAATGGTAAAAGATGTTTGCACATAACTGATGTAATCCAACTTAGACACATTGGATACCTCAAATAGAATTATAACAAAGATTACAGAATTATACAGAGCAACACCATCATTTTCATAATGCACAATTAGATAATTAATTAAAATAATAATTATTTCCTCAATTTTACTCATCTTTGTGTTTAAAATTCAATTCTTTTTTTTTTCAAACTGTCAGCAGCAATTTAAAAATAAGTTTGCTTAGCTAATAGAATTTTCAAGGATCCATGGCTTAATCTATTAATTCTCTTGATCTATTAGAAGACCAATCCTAAATGGATGATACTGATGGGACCTCTGGAACTCACTTCCTGGTGGGTACAATTTTCTAAGTATGTGTGTAGGAGATTATGCTTCATTGACTATAGATCTTCTATGGAACAAGCAGTTAATGAACTATACTGTCAATGAGTTGTGAAACTCAAAATCAGTAGACTTTAATGATTCTAGTTAATCAAAAATTACCTAATTCCATAACCTGTACCACTTAAAACACCAAACATCATCTTGGTAAGTAAAATGTGAGTTAGGTTGAATATAATAAATAGATTTAGTTAATATCTCATTATTATGGAAATGAACAAATTAATCCAGAAATTCTTATTTTTACTAGGTTCCAAATCTCTGTTTAAGCATCATTTCTTCCCATTAAGTCATCCCCATGATGAGGACTTACAGAGCAGTAAGTAAACATGTAGAAAAAAATACTTGCTTTTATTTACCATCTACTATATGCTCACACACAGTCAATCGGTTTTGAGAGAGAAATTTAATTCATATTTTTGTTACCAAGTTCCCAGTGGGGGGAAAAAATGAGACTATGCTAGTAGTCTATATATCATACCAGTAAGAGAATTAATAATTACCCAAAAGAGTAATTACCCTATTATTACACAATCAGCAAGCAACAAAACCAGGGTTTGTGGAGTCATATCTGCCTCCATTATCATGCTCTTTCTACCTTCCCCTTTGCTCAAATTCTTTAACATGATACCTTCATAGAGCATAAGTTGAAAGAACAGTATTAATGGCTTTTTTGTTTTGATTTTTGATTAACTTCCTTATTTTTGTGTGCTTTTACTTCAGTATCATTTGAATATTCCCTAGTTATTCCTTTATCAAGATTATTTATTGAATAAATTAATATAATACATTGCCCCTGCCTTAAGAAAATTTTAAATCTAACTTGAAAAGTTAATTAACATTGTGAGAGGAGAGTAAAGTGCCAGCACAGGAGAGCATATGATCAACAGCTAATGACACTGTACACATAGGAATGCTTTTGGAGTTTAGGAAAGGACAAGATAATTGTGCCTAATCAGGCATAAGAAAATAACTTTTAAAAAGTAGAAACTTTATAAAAATAAATATTCCCCAACCCCTTCTAGGAACACTCTTGTAGAATTGGTCTGCTTAATGATTCCAAAATGCTTTTACCTTTCATCATTGATCTCCCTCTGGAATTTAACTCGTATTGTATGTGTTACAGGTTGGATTCTGACACTGTGTGTTGAAATAAGTAGTTAATCTCATGTAATCTGCAATATGCTTCCACAAATTCACTGCCATCTTCAGTACAAGTATGCAGAATCACATGCTCCAATAAAACACAAACCTCTTCACTTTATCAGACACTGTGGAAGAGAGGAGTACAACAAAACAGAACACAGTAAGATGGTACACACCTTAATGAGAAACATGATAAAGCAAATATTGTACATGGAAGTCTAACTTTGTCAACATTTGCATTTATTTCATACAGATTTTATAACACCATCACAAACTTCTTATCTTTCCCATTTCCTTTGGTTATCTGTAACTTGCATAGTTAATTTGATATAAAGAATTATATGTGTCAAATCATATTTATCACACACACACAAACAAATTTTATAGCAATTCAGATTTTCATGAAATGAACCAAAATGAGGATAAGAGATAAAACTACTTTTAGTCAGATAATGGAAGAAGGGTAACTGATATGGGTGCTGGGTGAGAATCCTTCTAACCTTTCCTTTTTACTTGACAGAGTTTATGGCTTACTTTCCTCCTATAAAACAACAGTATCTCAGAAAAGAGAAGTGCTAAATGGAAAGCAAAGATTAAGGGATGCAGCTGACAACATTGGGTAGGTTTCTGAAACCTTGAAGTTGCAAGAATTGGCCAAATAAATGAATATCACCAATACAAAGTGTGACTAAGTTTTTGGAGATGGACTTCATGGGTTCCTCAGGCAATGGCAGACATCAAGAGACTTTGGTGGAGCCTGGGTGCAAGTGGGGGACCTGAGGATCACTAAGAAAATGTTTCCTCCTTGTTGGGATATTTAAAAGAGGGGCTAAGAAGGTTGTGAGATTACATTGGAATGCGGCTGGCGTTACTCATTCATGAAATCATAATGATCATACTTTTCATTTTAATGTTTATTCCATGCATAGTGGGATACTAGATTGTTACATTCACTACCTAATTTAATACAATCTTCAAAACACTCTTATGATTAGGCATTTGACAACATTTTAGAAACAGGGAACCCTATCTCGGAGGAAGGAAATAATTTTTCAAACTTAACCTAGAAAGTAACTAATAGAATTGGCATTCGAACCCAGCTCTGTCTTATTCCAAACCATGTATTTGCCTTTCTACATTATGATGCTAAATCATCACTGAAATGTTGGCCTAGGCATTCTTTCCTAATCAATAGAAAGTCTTCATATAATACTAAGATATATAGGGTGCCTGGCTCACTCAGTCGATGAAGCCTATGACTCTTGATCTCGAGGTCATGAGGTCGAGCCCTACATTGGGTGTAGAGATTACTTAAAAAATAAAATCTTTGAAAAAGTGACATTAAGACATAAAAACATATTTGATACATATATAATACTGATTTCCTATTTGATTCAATTAATGATTTTTATTAGTTATAATTTTGGATTTTCCTTATTGAAAATACATACTAGTGCTTATTTTTATTCCTGATATAAACACCAAATGGAACACAGTAGAAATGCTACAAACCTGAGAAATTTTCATTATCCTATTAAGCTTATATTTCTAATAATTTAATAGTGCATATTTTTAGGGAGACAGATTTCACTTAGTAAAACTCTCATTTTAGTGACAAAATTGATATCATGGGTTCAAAGTTCTATATTAGAGTGAACTCACAAACTCTTTTTGATCAAAAATTAAGTGAATGTCTAATGTCAAAATTTTGTTATCTATTTATTTACATTCCCATTTTGTTTTTTGCAGACATATGCTGACAGTTTAGCATAAGCTGAGCTACCTCAGGCATGAGTATTATTTGTTTCCTTTAATTTGAATTTGTGCCAGAGCCTTGGGTGAAGCCACCCATTACTTTGTTAAACGTCTTCAGTTCTTGGTCTCCTCAAACACCTTCAGTCAGCAAAAGGATTACTTATAATTCAGTGTAAATTGTTAATTATCCTCATTTAGCATACCCTGCAATTTTGCTAAGAACTCCATCTGATATCAGAGACTTTACTGGATTGTTAAACATTTACCTGCCAGAATTTAGAAATTACTGCCTGGGATTAAGGAACAACTAGTGAAAATTATTCTCAAAACTACCATAAGAAACAAGGTGGAAATTTATTTTAATGTGTTCAAGAGTTTAGCACCTTTATTTGCCCACTTTCTGGCCCTTCATTGAAATAATGGGGGTTTATTTTTTCACTCTTCTGTTTCAGTGAATTCTCTTTTAAACTCTATGTCAATTTATTGCTTCCCCTATCTATATTTGCATGTCTCACCTGACATCTTCTTTACTTTTTTGTTATATCTTTACCCTTTATTTCCCCTTCTTTCGCAAAATCTCTTTTCTCTTTCCTATTACCTATGACAAATTCATTTTTAACTTGCTACAGAATCTTCCCTACAATCTCACAAAACACTCACTTTAATATTAATTCCCTTCTCTTTTCACAAAATATGTAGATTATTTAGAGGTCTAAACTGCTCTTGTCATTATTTTTCTGGCAAGGACAGATTCTGATACTTCAGACTCTGCTGACAACTTTCAGTGCCTAATCCTAATGAAACTCCTCCACCTCTTATTGTTTGGCTTTTTTCCATATTTATTTTGAGGACTCCAACAAAGCAGAAAAAATACTTAAATAGCCTGCTTCCCTCCAGAGTCTTCAGGACTATTCCATTTTTCATAGATACATTAATCTTAATTCTTTCAAATCCATCAGAAAGCTCATGATTTCAAATCATGATTTTAAAGTCCAAATCTAATTTAATCAGGGAAATCTGATGAAGTCTTTCCCAAATGTATTCTTAAAGAAATTATTCCAAAGCTCTCCCATCCAATAAGGTCTTATTAATTTTGAAAGAAACAAACTTGATTTCACCCCTCAATATATTTCAGGACTTCATCACAGATCAATTTAGATTAATTATATTCTACAAGATATTACAATTAATAATGAATTCTGTATTGCACGCTTTCTTTAGGCTGTTCACAATCATGATTATGAAGATAAGAATTTAAAATTTGACAGCATACCCTACAGAGCCTATATCCAGAGAATTACCATCTATTTTCTCTTCTTTAGAGCGAAGATTCTAGATTTTTTTTTTCCTTTTCTATCAAGCTGTTTATTTTCCGTCGACCTTATGTCCACTTTGCGTTTAGAGTCTGTGGAAGAAGAGCTTCAGACCGGTCAGCAGTTCGCCCCCAACTCCGGCCTGGTAGTGGAAGGGCCTGGTAGTGGAAGCTACAGACCAGGCCTCAGCATGGAACTGCCGGCTGGCTGCGGGCACCACGTGCACCTTCAGACCCCACCGCCACCTCCCGCTGAGTCATAGCGATCGCTGCAGCTGGGGTTGTGCATTCAGCCTGAAATTCCCCGTTGCTCACACCCTCTCCAGCAACGACCTGCTCTTCCTTGTCAGGCTCTTCAGGATTTCTTTGGAGGTAAAGATCACGCGAGACTTCCCGTAAGCTTTCACGGGAGCCAGGACCGCACATGCGCAGAACTTCCTGGCCGCCACGGCCTCCTCAGGCTCGCACGGTGAGCTCCCTGTGTTTGCTCTGGATGGCTGGGTCCACACGGGTGGGGGAGAGTATGTTATACGGAGCGATGGTAGGCCCAAGATGCCTCTGGAGAGGCTGATTGGTCACTGCTGGGAGCAGTAAACACCAGAAGCCTCGGCCCTTTTGTAGATGTACTGATGTGTTTGGAAGTCAGGGTTGGTGCCATCTAAGAGGGTTCCAGCTGCAAGAAATTTCAGGACTTCCTCCTCCTTCATCTGTAGGACATCAAGGGCTCTGGACATTGTCAAAGTTTCCCTGAAAGCTATGAGGGAAACTCAGAACAAGAGGGTGTGGACCCCTCTCTCGGTAATAGGAAAAAAGCCAGTATCTCTTAATTAAATTTCAAAAAGAACATATTAGGTATCATAAAAAATATATAATTCTTGCTTATTTTAAAATAACATGTAGAACTGGAAATTTGGCAATGGAAAGGGCATTAAATATGATTTTATATGATTCTTTATACATAATGAAACTAAGGCACAGAGACTAAGTGATGAAAGCATAGATCTTTTTGTTTGCTCCAAAAATCTAGGTTACAGTTTACATACAAAATTTAATACAATGATATTTCTTTTTGTACTTTAGTCTATTTAAAACTAAAATTAAGTGTTTTCATAATTGTAAAGTATGAAGTGACTCATTAGATATCACCATATATGGGGAGCATTGCAGTAATTTCTTAACAAAGAATGGTAAAGTATTAGCATGATTATAGATTAATGCCTTTCAGATATTGGTTTTTTAAATGATTGCCCCATGTGCTTTAAGTTATAAATAACATTGTATTCCCTAGATAATTCCTTACTTCTAAAGCATACCCTTGAATGATAGTTACCTTCTCTTCCATATTCTTTTTTCCTATTTTCCTCTTTTAAATTATTTAACGGCTGATATTCATTTATTGACATATAAATACAGTCAGTAAATACTTGTCATTTACCCTTTGAAGATACTCTGAGAGTCTCTTGAGTATGCTAGCCCATATAAATGCTAGCACAAATAAACTAATGGGTGTGCTGTTATAGATACTCTTTATGAAGGATACTGAAAAAAACAGCGGAGGAAAAATAAACTAAAATACAGTGCAGACTGAGAAATATCTGTACTTACATTTGTGTTGATATGCACATTTATGTGTATTTATTTGCTTTTGTTAGTGGGAGAAAAAGTGAGTTATAAATGCCTCTTGTTTCATTATGGGATACACAGGCCTGGACCTTTAAGTTCTCTACAAGTATTTATATGTGTAAGGAAAAATGGGAAATTCTGATACTTACTGATTTTTTTTAATGTTTATTTTTGAGAGAGACCACAAGCAGAGGAGGGGCAGAGAGAGAGGGAGACACAGAATGGGAAACAGTCTTCAGACTCTGAGCTGTCACCAACTGAGCAACCCAGGTGCCCCAATACTTACTGACTTTTGCTTTAACTTAGATGTATATCTGTAGATATTTAATTACTACCATATTTATCAATAAACCTAAATAATGTAGTGTATTTTTTTCACTTCCATGTGAAAAAAATTAAAATGACATCATAAAATTATCACAAAACGTTATGCAATTAAAAAATAATTTGATTTTAATAATAATGGTATTAGTAACACTCGCTGGGTTTTATGGTATGTCAGGGAGTGCAGTACTCATTCTCAAAATAACATTGTTATTTATGCACTGTTACCAACTCCATTTTATTGATGAGCAAACTGAGGCTAGGGGTGGAGTTGAGATTATAATCCAGGCAGTCTGGCTCTGGGTCCATGATCTGGCCTCTGTGAAATGGGAATTAATATAAATATTATTTTGCTCTTTTTACTGTTACAAAAGTCATGGTTTCTTCAGTTAAGATGTATTATTTTGAAATTGAATGGAAAAGATCAACATTGATACGAACAAAATTTTTTCCAAAGAATAAAAAGAAACTTTGTTCAATTGTTTACAGAAAGCCAGATATTTAGATTCAAACTGAACATGTGTATTAAACAGATGGCACTGTAAAACTATTCTTATTTCTCTTTGCTGAACTGCCCTGGGTTTGAAGAAATAATAGATTTTTAAAAATTGCACAGCTCTTGCCAGAAAATGAATTCTCAATTTCAAAAGTGGTTAGTGATTATAAAATGTGCTTTATTTTGTGTGGCTATGTTTTGAAGTGCAAATCTCAAGAAGTATCTCAATTATAAAGTATCTGCATCTTCAGTGTTAGTTTCTTAAGCAGCTGAAAATAAACCGTGTCCCCTAAAAACTCCCTATAAAACAGGAATTTCAGGAACAAGTGAATGTGTTCCTGAGACCATAAGAAATATATAAAATCTGTAATTCATGTTTGAGTTATAGTCATGGTTCTGCAAAGTTCTCCATGAAATTGGCTTTCTTTTATATAATTTCTGAAAATGAAGCTGAATACTCCTAGCAACAAGGTAAAACTGGAAATAAAAGTGAGATTTAGATCTGAATTCACTGCTCAGCTCTTGAGACTATTTCAGAAGATGAGGATACTTGTTGACTTGATCAGAAATGATCAGTGACCCAGTGCTCTGCAAATACTCTGAACTCAAAGAACAAAGCCGGTGAAACGTTCATAAAAACACAATGACGTAAAAATAATAAATGGCACACAAATATTAGACATGTTTACAATATTAACTTTGCAATTAAGTGAAAGTTATAAATGAAATATCCAGTAATGGTGATCTGATTGTTTTTAATCTTACCACACACCCATACACATATGCTTCATATAATAAATAACTAAAAATAAAATGACAAATATATTTTGATGAAATATTTGTGCTTAAAGTATAATTCAGATTGATAGAGACACTGAATTTTTAAGTGTTAAGGAACTATAGTATATGATGATCATTTTAAATGTGTTGAATTAATAATAATAATAAAAAAGATACTAGTGTTGTTAGGATAGACAGAAATGTACAGTGTTGGATAGTGTTGAAGTATACACTAAAAGGCTTTGGGAAAAAGGAATACAAATGGAGGCTGGAAGGGAAATAGAGAACTAAAGAGGAAAGAGAGAAAATGAAGGGCTCAGGCATGAAGGTGGCCATGCATGTTTGAAAAAGGAAGGGCAGTAGGTAGAACCACATTCCTGCGTTTCTCCATACCAGTCTGTTGTTCATTCACAAAGCTTTCTCCTGCCCAATTTATATTCTCTATGAAAATAAATCTTGTTAGCATGTTATGAATGTTAACAAGTGCTCCAGGCACCTTCCAGAAAATACCACCAAATTAAACTTTCAGGAAGGAAACCCATTTCCTACCCTCACATAACTTTACCAACTCTTGTCAACATTCCAAACTGGCAGTTCACATTTTAGTTTTAATGTGTATAAAACTTTGCTTTTTCCAACATCCCCAGAGATTATTAAAGAGAAGCAAAGTTTAAATTACATGCATTTTATAAGAACTCAGGCCCAGCATGTTTGGAGGCAGAATGGCAAGATTAAAGAGGGCAGAACAGAAAAGGCAAGAAAGCAGAGAAGATATTTAGATAACATTTAATGACCTAGTGAGAGGTCTTTATTAAATTAGCATACTTACTTGAAAGTAAAGAAATTCCTAACGAGTAAGTGCTTATGTTTCACTCATGTTGCTATTGTGGTTTTTAAGTAGACCTCACACTCAGTGCAGAGCCCAACATGGTGATTGAAGTCATGACACTGAGATCAAGAC
Organism: Neofelis nebulosa; assembly: GCF_028018385.1. NCBI lineage: Eukaryota > Metazoa > Chordata > Mammalia > Carnivora > Felidae > Neofelis > Neofelis nebulosa. The sequence goes on from NC_080782.1 coordinate 212,489,794, forward strand.
CTGAGCTGAGATCAAGACTCAGGCACTAAACTGATCAAGCCACCGCAGTGCCCCACTCATGTTAGTTTAACAGAAAATTGTATATAGTAGCTCACGTTTCTCAACAACAAAATGTTTGGTTTTCTCAACTTTCTTCATGGGAGATGCTGAGGCATCATAAGTGTGCCAGATTAAAAATACAAATAAGATATATATGTTATTAAAATATAATAATAAAAATATAAAATGGTAGCTATAAAGAAGCAAACTGGTATTTCATGAGTCCTTGCTTTTGAAAAAGAATCATTCCTAATTGTAGGAAAACACATCCTATTCCAATCTTTTTAAACAATAAACCAAATAGTAAGCGTGGAGCGAGAATTCTTTAAATTAATTAAAACTGCACGTTCTGGTTTTGTTCTATGACCTAAAAAAAAAAAAATGTACTTCAGCTTTGTGTACTTTGTAGGAGGAAGTCCTTGTAAAAGCAGAATACAGTCTCCTCTTATGGTTTCGGATGTACAGTGATTGTTGTGTTTGGGTTATAGCATTAAGGAGACCTGAACAAATATACAAGCACTGCTAGTTATCCTAGAATTTGAAGATTGAATCTAATGTTGGTGGAGGAAGGTTAAATGCATTTAACTCTGTATTTAAGGATGCAGTATTCTGTCAGTTTTAGGAGGATCATCTACCAGAGCAATCAGACATACCTCCCTGAGGTCTCTGGGACACTTTCCCAAAGTTCAGGGATAATGGATAGTTGTGTCTACTTAGGAAATCGGCCTATTGGCTCCAAGAGAAACTGTTCAGACTACTTTAAAAATTTTTGTTAACATTTATTCATTTTTGAGAGTGAGAATGACAGAGTATGAGCAAGGAAGGGTCAGAGAGAGAGGGAGATACAGAATCTGAAGCAGTCTCCAGGCTCTGAGCCGTCAGCACAGAGCCTGACGTGGGGCTTGAACTCATGGACTGCAAGATCATGACCTGAGCTGAAGTTGGGTGCTTAACTAACTGAACCACCCAGGAACTCCATATTCAGACTACTTTAAAGAGGTCATTAAATCAGGAACCCCATATAGGAGGTGACACAGAGTTAAACTTCAGCCCTTTCTTTTTTGGTTCTTTTTTTTTTTTTCAATGTTTTTTTTATTTTTTTTTTTATTTTTGGGACAGAGAGACACAGAGCATGAACGGGGGAGGGGCAGAGAGAGAGGGAGACACAGAATTGGAAACAGGCTCCAGGCTCCGAGCTGTCAGCACAGAGCCCGACGCGGGGCTCAAACTCACAGACGCGAGATCGTGACCTGGCTGAAGTCGGCCGCTTAACCGACTGCGCCACCCAGGCGCCCCTCTTTTTTGGTTCTTGTACCATACATGCCTTCATGGATTTCTATTTCAGACTCACAATCTTCTTGCTTAAATGAGAGCATTGACTTCTCAGAGTACAACCTTTAAATTCTAGACTCCTACAACCAAGACACATTTTAGAAAAAATAAGTATTAAAAATGCATGCAGTATTTCCACTCAGTCCTAAAGAAATTAGGGTAAACCCCTGTGTTAGTTTTCTGTTGCTGCATAACAAATGACCGTGAATGTGTTTTGTATATCACAGTCTTCATAGGTCAGGACTATAGGCATAGCATAGCTGGGTGTTCTGCTCAGGGTGTCACAGCCTGCCTTCTCCTTAAGAAGCTATACTGGAGTAGATTCTCCTTCCAAGCTCATTCAAGTTGTTGATAGAATTCATTTCCTCATAGCTATATTTCTAGGACACTGTTTTGTTTTGTTTTATTTTTCTTTTTTTTTCCCCTGTTCTTAGAGGCTGTCCATGGTTCTCTGCCACATGTGATTCTCCAACATGGCCACTTAGTTTACTGAGCCACAAGAAGAATCTCTTGTTTCAGTCTGTTAAAACCAAGTCTTATACAGTGTAAATCCATCCCATCACCTTTGGCAAATACTGTTAGTTAGAAGCAAGTCACAGATTCCCCCCTCCCCCCCCCCCCCCCCGCCTGGCCCCAAAGGCAGAGGATTACCCAAAGACATAAACGCAAGAGCTAAAAATCCTTAGTTATTGCATTGGGTTGGTCCTCCATAACTATTTAGGGTCATAGAGCAAGTTAAAGGGAAAACTTGAATAGGAGCACAGTTCTCTTGTAAACCATACCACCTTCTCCAATTTACTGCCTGTCTTCACAATCTCTCTTGTTCCCATGGCTCTGTTAGTCATTACAATGAATTTTAATTAAAAACTCTCTCAGATGTTCTTTGTAATCAAAAACATCCCATTACAATACATCTTACTCTTTATGACTGAGGTAACTTTTTGCAATTTTTTTCCCTATCTCTGCACTAAGGTAAGAGTATGAGATGAGGTAGGGATAGGAGGAAAATTCAAACAAAATACATTATTTTCTTTTCTTTTATGATATATATAAATATATATCATTTATTTCTATTATATTTTTTAATCTACTGCAATAAACATCCCCCTGTACAGGCTCTGAAAATTACTGAAAATGTATCAGGAGAGTTTAACCTTGCACCCACTACATTTTCTCATAGTGCTGTGGTATTGAGAATGAAATGATCCATTATAATGTTTGAATTTGAAATGCATTGACATCTGGCTGAGAGACCCATGGAAAATTTTTTAAACACTTTGAACATTATATTTTTGACAATAGGATAATAATATAAATTCCATAATGTTCCTTTAAAGGTTAAATAAGTTCCACTATTGAAATGTTTCTTTTTCTTCCGAGTATTAGTTTTCTTATATTGTAAACTGAAATGGCTGAACTGCATTCGTACTAAAATTTCTTTCATCTTCGCATTTCTACAGGAATAATTCTATAATAGGAATAACTCAGTAATTCTATAGGAAGAAGGGTTGATACCTCCACTGGGATTGATAGAGGTCTGCTAGAAAGTCCTTTGACCATAGCAAGTGGTCTAAATCTGTGTTCTTGCAGAATCTAGACAATGTCAAAATAGAGATTAGGACTTTCAAGAGAAGTATGTGATAGCCTTTTATTTTTTCTCTGCAGAAAATTATTTGGCCAGTTACATCTCTGGAAGGATACAAATCACATGATCTCTTGTGTCCAGAAATACACTAAACTTTTGTTACATAACAGAAATTCCTACATTTTTATTTGTAAAACCCAAAACCTTACTTTGTTATATCCAAACTTAATGTCTTTTTCTTTAATGTGTATCAAGCATTTCTATATATTCATGACTTTTTTTCTGCTCTGCTCACTTTCCTTTTATTTATTTATTTATTTATTTATTTATTTATTTTTAAATTTTTTTTTAACGTTTATTTATTTTTGAGACACAGAGAGACAGAGCATGAACGGGGGAGGGTCAGAGAGAGAGAGGGAGACACAGAATCTGAAACAGGCTCCAGGCTCTGAGCTGTCAGCACAGAGCCCGACGCAGGGCTTGAACTCACGAACCGCGAGATCATGACCTGAGGTGAAGTTGGACGCCTAACCGACTGAGCCACCCAGGCGCCCCTCTGCTCACTTTCATTTTTTTTTGCTCACTTTCAAATTCTTTGAGTCTCTGTAGACTATTCACAGAACCCCAATCTCAAGAATTTGAGTGATTTGTCTTCCTTCTAACTTAACCTTTTATAGCCCAATCATATCTTAAGTATTTGAAAAGGTTCCAGAAAATAAAATGTCAAAAAGTTATGATTTAAAGTAATGAAAATTTTCTTTGCATATGATACTTCATTCCTGTTAAATCCCCTAAAAATAGTTTGCTGTTTTCTGTCAACTGTATTTTGCCTGAAAGGGAGGAAGTAATTACTAAGAACAGGATTAGGCTGGTTTGGGAAATACTTTCATGGCACCCTGTAAGCATTTTAGTCGACTTTGAAACTATGGCTAAAACAAAGTAATTTTATTTCCCTTCCTGATTTTGTAGCTTTCTTGCTCCCTGAGAATTATAACATAGTGACTTGGTGTTGCTTGCAAGAATATTGGATTTCACTGGGTGCCAGATCATACTGTCTTTTTAAATCATGTTCCTTTCATAGATAATTTGCCCCACTGTAAAATCATTAAGGATATTCATTAAATATGCCACTCTTTTGTAGAGAATCAATATATCTAAAATAAAAGGCACAGTTGTTTGCATTTAGTTTCAGTCATGTTTTCTTTTAGGCTTTCAGTATTTTGTTTTTAATACGCCAGAGTAGCTCCTCATGTAATGAGATGGCACCTTGTGTAATGAGCTACTGTTTATTGTTATTCCTGGCAACAGACCGTGCGAGGGCAAGGCCTGTTAAATACAAGTGCGCACAGGAGATGCTCCTTCAACCTTCAGTGAGGGCCTATATGAGCAGAGGAAGGACAATATTTTTCCTTCTGTTTAGTCTCCAGGCAGATTACAGATGTCTCCAGCCTCTCTGTCTAGAGGCCTGGATCTGCTATGCTTGGTGAGTCTTTCCCCTACAAGTTCACTGATATTTTCCAATCCTTACAAAGTTAAAAGCACAAAGCAGAAAACATTTACTTCTTATTATGTTAAGTCAAATTTAAAAAGTAGGACCAGACTTAAGGCAGCTTAACCCAATCCACCATGAACTCAACTTACAGTATGCTAAAGCAACCCAGGTTTCAGCTGAACAATTTATGCTTAGGCCACAAACCAATTCTTTGCTTTCACTTCAGTTACTTTTCCCAAGAATTAGAAATAGTCTGTCATTAATTTGGACTATCTAGGGTATGAGTACTTTTTAGAAAATGTTCATTTTTATTGAATACAGTTTCAGTTAAAACCTCAAATATATTGAAAATACTCAAATTATTTTAAGTAAAATATTAGTAATTGACCAGCCACCAATTACCTAAGCTGAATGAGATGCGATTATTTGGCCAATTAAAATGAACAGATCAGAGGAGATGAGGGCCTATGAAGAAACAACTCAAAATGAATTTGGACAGAAAATAAAGTTGCATATACAAAATTAAATCATTTGAATTGAGAAGGAAGAAAATCCATCGAAAAACCACTGTTGATGGCATTTATAAGTTTTAAAAATGCTATTCTGTATTTAGAATATTTGACAAAAGTATAAAAAGTAAAATCTGATTACATTTGTTTTTGGCTCGGTGAAAAATAGGAAGAGGGAGGAAAATGGATTACTTTTTTGTTCCAATAAATTTGATATTACACAGATTCCATGCATTTTAAATATACATACTATTTAGTGAAAAGCCTGCTCTACTGATATTCTATTGTGGAGCATGAAATGTGAGTATACAGTAGGGTCTTACATAACATTTAACACCCCTAACTCTATGTCTCTCTCAAGTGAAGACTTGGAATAGTTTGTATGATTCATTACAGATATGTAATTCTATGACCATAATTATACTATTATCTATAAACAAATACCCAAACAAAAATAACAAAATTGGATTCTTAATTCAATGCCATCAGGACTGCTTTCTGCATTGTAGAATGATTACAAAGCCTAAAAATTCCAGTGAAAGCTTGAATGAATACAACTTTACTTTGTTTAGTTCTTTAACAAGCAAAACACATGCAATGGTTGCAACTGTGATAACTTTTTTCCTAGACTTTTCTAAACTAAGGCAAAAATAGCTTATTGACTAATTTTAAACTATTGACTTTCATTCTGTACATTTTAATGTTGTTACTAACAAATGAGTCAACATAAAATTTAAGATCTCTTTACACATGCTTAAATCAGAACTTTCTATTAGCTTCATCCAGCATCTTCCTGGGTTTAAAAATGTGTCAGAAATACTTCATGGTATAATATCTATCCTCTAGAAATGTAACAGATATATATGTAACAAATATACATATATATGTAACAAATATATATATTACTATATATTTGAATTATAAGCTATGCACAGAGGTAAAACTCAGGATCTTAGAAGCTCCTATCCAATATGTGTTGAGCTTGTTACTGAAAGGTATGATATAGACAGTGGCAAACATAAAGTATGTGGGATTTGGCAAAGAGGATAGGAGTCTCAGTGCCATTAGTTGAAAATGAGCAATATAATTTTCCCTGTTCTTTGAAATACAACATTTCACAATATGAAATTATTCATTTTCATTATATAGATTGAATCATATATAAAGTTTATCATTCCACTTGAAAGAGTTTTTTTGTTTGTTTTAATGTTTATTTTACTTTTGAGAGAAAGACTACAAATGGGGAGGGACAGAGAGAGAGGGAGACAGAGGACCCCAAGCTGGCTCTACACTGATAGCTGAAAGCCTGATGTGGGGCTTGAACTCATGAACAGTGAAGTCATGCCCTCAGCCAAAGTCAGATGCTTAACTGACTGAGCTACCCAGGTGCCCCTATCATTCCACTTTAAAATCATATTTCTTTACATTTTGAAAAATGTTACCAGGATTAGTTTTCATATGCAAGAATTTCAAATATTTGTAAGAAGATATTTCTTTGAAGATAACAAGGGTTTGTAGGGATTGAATAAGTAAAGTGAAGGTAGCTGATATCTTTTTTTTTTTTTTTTTTAAGTTTACTTATTTGGGGTGGGGAGAGTAGAGAGACTGGGAGAGACAGAATCCCAAGAAGTCCCTGCTCTGTCAGTGCAGAGCCCTATGGGGGCTCGATCCCACAAACTGTGAGAACATGACCTGAACCAAAATCAAGAGTTGGATGCTTAACCAACTGAGCCATGCTATCTCCAAGGTAGATGATATCCTGATGTTAATAATGGGGAAACTGCAGGGCACCCGGGTGGTTCAGTCAATTGAGCATCCGACTTCAGCTCACGTCATGATCTCGCATGTGGTTCATGAGTTGAAGCCCTGTATTCCGCTCCAGCAGTCAAGTCTGTCAACGAAGATCCCACTTTGGATCTTTTGTCCCCATCACTCTGCCCCTCCTCCACTTGTACTCTTTGCCCAAAATAAATAAATAAATATTTTTTAAAAAGTTAAAAAATTTGGGAAACTGGAAATTGTGTACTATTTTTGCAACTTTTCTATAAATCTAAAATTAATTCCAAAATGGAAATTTATATTTTTATTTATTTATATTTTTATTATTATTATTTTTTCATTTTAGAGTGTAAGAGTGCAAGTGGGGGAGTGGTAGAGGGAGAGGGACAGAGAATCTCAAGCAGGCTCTATGCCCAGTGCAGAGTCTGACAAGGGGCTGGATCCCACAACTCTGAGATCATGACCTGAGCTAAAATCAAGAGCTGGACACTCAACTGACTGAGCCACCCAGGCACCCCAAAAATTTCTTTTCAAATAACCAAATAAATAAAATGAAAGTTGATGGAAGAGAAATTTACCTACTACTACAGTGCATCAAGAATTGTGCTCGCCATCTTAAATTTTTTTTTTTAACGTTTTATTTATTTTTGAGACAGGGAGAGACAGAGCATAAACGGGGGAGGGTCAGAGAGAGAGGGAGACACAGAATCTGAAACAGGCTCCAGGCTCTGAGCAGTCAGCACAGAGCCCGATGCGGGGCTGGAACTCACGAACAGTGAGATCATGACCTGAGCCGAAGTCGGACGCTCAACCTACTGAGCCACCCAGGCACCCTGTGCTCGCCATCTTAAATGTATTATTTCATTTATAATGTACTAACAATACCCTTATTGAAATATAAAAAAGGCATACCAAAACTAGAGATTAAAAAGAAATTGACAGCACTGCAATAGCCTTGCATAATAGCAGCCAACAAAAAGAAGCCCTTCATGTTAACAAATTAAACCATCATGCCTTAACATTGTGCATGCAAAACTTCTTCCCCCAAATTCACTAATATATATTACTTTAATGTTTCTGTTAAATTTGGAATAAGTGTAATGCATCCTTATGGCAGGTATTTTGGAGTATGCAGAAAAGAAAGAAGAACCTAGAAATCATAATTCTGCCACTCATAAATAGTATATGTGTTCTTTTTTAGCTTTCATTCTTTGTGATATGCCTATGTGTACATAAAAAGAAAACCAAAATTTTATACTATGTATTATGTGCTACTTTTGTGCGTTTATTTCCTAATTACACAAATTTTACATAAATGCATTTCATAATAGTTTTGTGCATTTTTTTCATTTCATTTTGTGTAGATTTATAATATGCACACAGCACATTTTAACACAAATTTGACCACATAATTGTGTTTTTGGGATTGTAATTTTTCATTCATTAGTACAGTGGTTTATATTAATGTCTCTCTCACCCATAAATTCTAAACTCTATAAGTTTACATACCAAGTCCCTTGTTATCTTTGCATACCTAGGCCTGACTGTCAATCCCAACATGGCTGTAATATCTACCTCTCCATAGGTCTTGAAGTTAATTTCAATTCTTCCCAGACATGTCAATAGATTTTATATTTATACATATATAAATATATTTATATCAACATATTTTGTATGTTTCATATTTGTTTTTGTGATTACTTTTAGCTTTTCTAATCCTTTTTAAAACTGTATTTTAGTATTATAATTTAGAAGTTACACTGTGAGCTACTAGATGCCATGTAAGCTCATATAGATAATTTCTTAACCTGAAATGAATATTCTTTTGAGACTATTCTGTGTTCTGTGTTCTCAGCATTTTGTTACAAGTAGAATTACTGGAAGAATAAATTTTAGCAGTTGTGACGACTATAGCAAAATATTGCTTTTCTATTTAATGTCCTAAAAGAGTAATCAAGAGATATTGCTCCTGAAAATGAAACCAGTTATCTCTATAAAAATTTTCTTCCCATTGTCCTCTTGTTGTCAAGTTTCCTGTAGGAAAGCATTTGAGGCTGATCGGATTCTCCCACTGCACATTGTAATTCTTCCTTCATAACACTCATCACACTAGTAGTTACTTATTTATCATCCGTGTTCCCCACTAGACTTTAATCACAAAAGAACAGAGACAATGTTACATTCTCTCACCTCTATAAGCATTGCACCTAAAAAAATCTGCTTGACACATAGTTATTTGTCAAGCTGAATTGAAAGGAACAGTGCCATCCTTGGGTACAATGCTTAATCTTGATCAGTACTTCCTAGCCAAGAAAAGTAATCATGTAAAGTTGTAGAATCAGGAGGTGCAGACTGATCAGCTTAAAGAATTACCAAAATATATTTCATAACCTAACATGACAGTGCCTACTGGCACACAATTGATGCTTAATAAGCATTTATTGAATGGTATATGATTTATTGAATGAGGATCAAACAAATCAACAAATACTTGCATGTGTTAGTGAATGAGACAAGATGTCAATTATGAGACATCATCCCTGATTGAACCTTTTGGTCACTTGCTGGTTATGTCCTACCTCAAATATTTAAACGGGGCTTTCTCACACAGAAAATACAAATACTTGTCACTGGGTTGTTATGAAGCTTTAATAAGACTATACTTGTGAAATCCCCCAGCACCATGTCTAGTATGTAATGAATATACAGTACATATTCTAAAGATTCTGGACATCATTAGAAACTCCATCCTGGTATGGATTATAAAATCCAAGGTTTTTTTTTTTTTCACTTGTCTTTGAGAGGGAGCACATTGGACTTTTTTGAAGAGTATGTAATACTTGAATAATCTCCATAAATATTATAAAATAATATCATTCTTATTAAAACATTTAGAAAATGCTTTGTTATATCTTACAGAATTATTTTTAAAACACTTTCTGAAATTTGCCTTGAAAACTCCTCTAATTATATAATTTTATAATAGAACATATGTCAAAGTTAAGATATATTCTTGATAGCCTTTTTACTTGTAACTACATTTTCTACTAGCTTCTTTTTTCAATCAATAATTCCTGAAGCCTACTCATCGATTTAGTTATAATGGTTTGACTAATTGAAATATTGAACATCAAGGTAGGAGGCAGTATGCAGAGGTAGCATTTGACTTTAAATGCATTGTTTTATAATTAAAACATTTATTTTTTTTCAATTTCTTTTAAGGATATTTCATGTTATCAATCAAAGAAAAATGGGAATTATTGCTATTTCACAATTAAACAGGATATTTTAAAAAAAGCCTTGGAATTATCTGTCTTCCTTTATCATTAAATGTCTACAAAGAGGTATGTGTTTATTTTTTCTACTCCTCATTCACCCTTTTTATTGCAATATTCTGATTCTCTTCCTAAATTTCCAGTTGCTCCCTTTTTCTTCTTCATTTGGAGTTCAAATTCTGTCATCACATCCATCAATCAAAATCCTTAGTCTCTCCTGAACACAGTGTCTTCATGTAGGAAGGGGTCTTCAAGATACTAGATCCAGGAGTTTATGTATCTATTTTTTTAAGGACCTTATTTCTTCTATCACCTAAATATACATATTTACCAGAGTTTATTCCTTGGCTTTTCTCTCCTCTGCCCTACGCAAGTAGGCAGTATTAACAATCTCTGCTTCAAACTTTACCTCTATGGTAACTCCTAAATTGATATCTCTAGGCCTAATGTTTAAACTTAACCAAAGCTCTTCAACTTGGCTGTGTCTCTGAAACTCTTCAGGAAACAGAGTTGAATAAGCCACACGAGACTTCTCCATGTTCTGAACATATCTGGTGTATTTTCTCTGCTCATTTATATCATTCCATCCACTAGATGGAATAAACTTATGTGAATAAAAACTTAATTTGGCTTTCAGTACCAGAATAAATCCACCTTTCCCACGAAGCTCTTGTTCTTTCACTATTCAGCTAGAATTTTACCCAACCCTTTGTAAAGAACTTGGAATAGAGTGCAAATAAAATCGAGAACACATGTTTGTTCTTACAGAGCACATTGTTCAGCTCTCACTCTCAAACCCAGTTGGGAGAAATTTCTTCTGTCTGTTCTCAAATTAGTATGGGCATCTCTCTTCTGACACTTATCCATCCCTATATTCCTTACAGGCATTGTATCTACTATACATTCATGTGGCATACGGTCAATGAAAGAAATGTCTAATGTTAGATAGTGTGTAAAAGAGACTACAAATTGTTTAACCTGTCTAATCGTGTACACTGCATAAAGCAAATTAGAAAAAAAAAAAAAAACAGTCACAGGTACAGACCTAGATAAGCATAAAAGGATGAAAAAGTGAGATAGGAGAAAGATGGACAACTAAGTTCATGTGTGGCTTTGTAGGAAGGTAGAGAAAAGAACCAGAAAGGGGAGTCTCCGTTACTCTTAGCTTGTTTTAAAAAAATAAAAATGGGGCACCTGTGTGGCTCAGTCGGTTGAGCGTCTGATCTCAGCTCAGGTCATGATCTCATGGTTCATGAGTTTGAGCCCTGCATTGGGCTTGCTGCTATCAGTGCATACATAGCCCACTTCAGATCTTCTGTCCCCTCTCTGTCTGTCCTTCCCCCACTCATGCTCTCTCTCTCAAAAATAAGTAAAACATTAAACAAATTTAAGAGAATATGAAGAAAGTTTAGAATCATATTTGTCAGGGTCTCACATCAGCAAGTATGTTCCCAAGAGCTGACAAGTAGTCCCAGGGTATGAAAAGACAAATCAATTTAGCTTCCAAGTAGCAAGTAACATTGAGGGAGATGTGTCAGGAGTAAGTCCTCAGGCTCGTGACCGATAATCAGTAACAGATTTTAGTTCTTAGGAGATTTCTGAGAACCAAGTAGAGCACCAAGTTTTAAGACCAGGATGCCACTGAGTAGCCAGAGAGCTAGACATTGTGAACTAAGGCAAAAAATAACTTACCAAATGCTAGTTCAAAGGTAAACATGTTTTCAGAATAAACAAAGTCTAGTTATGGGGACATTGGGTGGTGTATGGGCTCTAATGTTAGCAGGAAAGGTTTGATGTTGAGTTTATGAAAGCCGGGTCATAGTTATGTAAGTCCTTCCTGTCAGATGTCAGGGTTAGCCTGTCAATCTGAGACTGCTGGTTGAGGTCAAGGTTTGTTTTTAGAGCAGAATGAAGTAAAAGGAATGCACAGGTTGCAAACGTGGGGGGTGGGGAGGGAAGTCATTGATGTGTATTTAATCAAAACAGGCAAATGTTCGAGCTAATAATTTTCAGAAAGTGAAGCATTTTGTAAGTTCAAAATAAAAGTTATTATCGAGTGTAACATAGAACTATTTATATATACTAATTAAAATTAAATAAATTAACAAGAAAAATAATTGTTTTGTACAAAATATAAAGTTTCAGTTTGGAGTATACACATTTAAGGTAGAATAAAATATTTTTATTTGAGAAAATGGAGCAAAATGGTCTTCTACCTTAACATGTTTTCGTATGTTTTCAGTGATATATATTAGAAAATGAATAATATGGGTTTTTATTCATATCTACCACTGCACTAAAAGAATTTTTAAATAATATTGTCATTTTCACACATTATGTGTTAGCATCTATGCTAAGAATTTTACCTACACTATTTGACTTAATCCCTCTTATAGTCATATATATTCACATATGCCAAATATTATTTTCCTTTTAAGAAGAGAACTTTGAAACTCAAAGAGATTAAATAATTTGTTCAGAGTCTCACCGTTGGTGAGCAAAGTTAGGTTTTTACTAAGTATCTGGTGGATTTCCAAAGTCCTGGGATTTAAAGAACACATTGCTAAAACCAGGTCAATGTGCATACTCACAGCATCTTAGAATGGGAATGCTTTAAAATTCATCAGACAGAATGAGAGATTTTGAAAATATACCTATAAGAACAGCTTTCAAGATAACACAGGTTCACTCATTAATGAAATGGTGAGGTAAAATTGTAAAATATCCTCAGGATTGAACTATTTCAGCTCATTTATCCAGAAGCTTGAAGGATTCTCCTCTATTTGCGTGGATCAACAGATAGTGGTGGGAGAATGTGTGGATAGAGGGTAACACTATTTTATTAACCTCCATTGCAGGCCCCAGTAACATTCCTTATACCTCTATAACTTTTCTTCATTACCATTGCTTAATGGAGATTTACCTTACCTACTGTCATAAAATAATTTGATCTTGCTAACTAGTATAAAATGTATATATTTTGAGCAACATGTTGAAATAAGAAAGCACAAAATATTACCTGCAAACTAACAAACGGTGAAGACCTTGCAAAAAATATAGGGATTATATAATATGGTGAGAGACGTTTTATAATTCATTTAATAATCTATCCTATGGTTTGTAAAGCAGTTTTGCACAATGAGGTTCAAAATTTTGGAGGCAACAATATATCCTTAAGTAGTAGAAAAACAAAATGCAAAAATGAACTTGCTTGAGTTTTAATTAACTTGTGAATACAGAAGATGGATAATTTTCTAATAAAATGTTAGGTTCTATCCATCAAAGGAAAAAGTGTTTATCCTAGTTGCAATGCTGGGAATTATAGGAAGAAAGGCATTTCATAAATACAAATAATGCTTATTCTAAAACATTATGCAATTTTATGAAATTTAAGTTCTTCTTCCACGTGCCTCTCTGATTTCACAAAAATAGGCCATATATTTATTGGCTTACATAAATTTCTAATTCCTCTATTGTTTTTAAACTTCCAAGTCAAAAGATTACTTAGAATGGAAGACATATAAGAAGTATGTATATATTTAAAATTACAAATGCAGATAATTGTCCTTTTCCTCAGTACTCTGAACAAGAACCAAAAATTGCTAAACAAATAAACAAAAATCCCCTCTTGCTGTTGAACTTAATTAGATTTGAGCAGCAGGTCTTCTTAGCACTGATAACACTCCTAATCATTCCTGACTCAAAATAAAAAGAATTGTTAGAGGTTTATTAATTGAATAAACTATCATTGTTTTTTTTCTTTTGTCCTCATTTAACTTTATGCTCATGTTGTCCAAAAAACACAAAACTTTAGTTACAAATACCAGAATATAACAAAGTTTCCCAGTTAGCAGCCAAGTGGTTTGTTTCCGTGTTGGTTATCACACAAGCCAAGGAAAGTGAAAGTATTAAATTATGAATATGCATTTATTGGAAAAAGCAGTTATGATGAAGTATGCATAACACTGTCTTCGGAGTCTTGGAGGCCAGAATCTGCATTTCCTAACAGTATGGCCTCTGATAAGTGCCTTCATTTTTCTAAACCTCAGTTTCCTTAAATGAAACGTGACATAATCACACCTCAGGGTTGTCTTGAGTATTAAAAGATACAACACATGTAAATCACTCTGCACCTCTGCACAATGTCTGGCTTAGAGTAGGCACTCAAATTGTTAGCTCTCTTTTCCTATGATAAATTAAAAGGGTTGGGGATTATACCCTAAAGATAAAACTTGATCTCATTTTGGTTTTGCAAATTGGTGGTTCGTATTATGAGTAACTGATGGGAAAACCTCACCAACTTTAAAGATGCTTCCAGCGAATAACATCAACCCACATGCTTTGCTTTCACTCCTAGATAGATTAACCCTCAGAATAATTATCTAAAGCCAGATGTCAAACCCTTTTACCTACTGAAAGTCACCCTCTAAATCTTCCTTATCGTTCTTAGACCATCAGTTTTTCTCTTACATACTGGATCGTTTCCATTGGCAAACATCCTAAAGTACATTTTAAAAGTCTCTTGGTGTACCAAGGGCTGTAATGGAAGCAGTTTCTCAGCGGGTAGGCAATATTAAGAGATCATCATATAATGTTATATATAATATGTTATATAATACGTGTGTGTGGTTAAAATTAGCACATTTATTGCTTATCCTTTCTCAAACATTATTTTTACATTGACATTAATTTCTAAAACTCCAGGTGTACCATCGTCTTCACCGGACTCACGAGGACAGAGGTACACACATTCATTTTGGGGATCAATCAGTAAGAGGCTGGAATTATTTGAGCTTGCTTCAGATGAAATTTGTATCTCTAACCCCAGTACATTAAGATAAAAAAAAAGAGAAAAAGTAATAGATTAATGCATTTAAATTACTACAATGAAATGTCTAAGAAAAGGCAAGAAGTAAGTGAAGAAAGGCCTCTGTAAAGTTTAGAAAATGATTTGCACATCGATGACAGAATTAAAGTAACTCAGTTCTGTTTTTCATGTTTATAAGATCTGTTCTACCAGTGCTCACTTTGAATCTTCTGTCTAAACACAGGAATATGTCAGAGCACTGGGGTGCTCCAGTCATACTGAGAACAGCCACCAAAATTGACAGGTACTTATTTACCTAAGGAAGCAATTAAATAGAAACATGATCTCATATATGAGATTTAAAAATATGGTTAAGCAAGAAGAAACTATTCACTAGTTCTTTACAACTCTATGGATGATCTTTCTGTTCTCTTTTTAGCTAAGCAAAGTGTTTCAAACTTCACAAAGAAAGAGAAGAGCTTATCTTGTTAAACCGTCTTTGAGAACTGTACTTGTCAGTGATGTGAGTGGATGAGTGTGAATCTTCTGAAATTGTTTTGTGAGATCTGCATACAGAAGATCTCTCTTGGGAGCCTACTGATGATATCAAACTACACACTTAAGCCCTTTCAGCTCTAGAAGAGTTCATTTACTTTTAGGTTTGTTAATTGATGCATTTTTGCAAGATTGTCAGACTGTCCCAACTATTCCAAAGAAAATCTCTTTTTTACTCATGAGAGTCTTAAGAATGAATTCAATATCTCATCCATAAAATGACTATTTTATTCTTATCCATATTTATTATCTGCCCTTTGTACATTTTATCACTCTAAAACATTTTGCTAGCATGATCTCATTTATCATTTATTGCCTCTCTTATCTTTTGCTACTGGCAGGACACTCAGTGAATTGTGTACCTTTTCAAAGTAACACATGCTCCATGAGGCAAAGTGCCAAATATCACTCCCCAGGTTACCTTCTCTTTCTCAAAATATTGATTTTCTTCTCTGAGGTTGATCCAAGAGTCCCATGATATTGGTGGCTGTCTACTGATCTCCCCAATGAGGGGTCGCCCCCCTAGGGTTCTAGTCATGGCAAGCTGTCATGGCTTTAAAAACTGGCAAGCACTCTGTCAGGAAAGAGAGATTAAAGTGTAACCTTGCTGTTTCATACTTCACTGCTAATACCATGACCATCTATTAAAAGTGCTTTCTTTGGAGGCATAGATTGCTGTTTCTTCTATAATATCACCTCTGTGTTGTTTAAAAATCTTGTGGTGTGGAAAATTGCAGATAAAATAGTAGAACTTATGGGAAAAAATATGATGAGAAGATCTATGCAACTTTGTAGTGAGAACACTAACAAGTAACTTTTTAACAATATCAAAACAAACAAGACACTGCTACACTTAAAAACATATTAAGTTACTAATAACTTTCCTGTTAAAGCAATAACCATTTAATGATAGTTTTGATGGAAAGTGTGGAAGGAGAAGATTGCAATAACTGAGTTATTTAGACAAAAAAAAAACAAGAAACACTTCTGGAATAGAATATATGACAGAAGAAAGAATGGCAGGTGACTGGCATCTTAGATAGCAGGTATACCTCCATTAGTTACAATAAGCAGTATACTCATTATAGTTACAGTTACTATCAGCAGTACATTAGTCTAATATGGGTTCAGCTGCCCTTTCAACAGGGAAAAATATGAATGAGTTAAGTAAAATAACAAAGAAGCAACACAGTTTTCATTCCTTAAGTGTTGAAACTTACAGTTTTCCCTAATGAACCAGAGAATGGTAAATGGCCCTACCTTTTCATCCACAAGTCCCCCAAAACAGAGTTGTATTGTCAGGAGTTACCATTATTAGGGTAAGGAGACTATAATATGTACAAGTACCAATTCTCAAAAAGTTAACAAGAAACAAACATTTGTAAGAACTGAAATTTTAAGTTTTTAAATTCATATATATATTAATTTTTTTAACGTTTTATATTATCTCATATTCAGCTCATTGTATTTTCAATTTAAAGAACGGTGACTATGAGATATTTCTAAATTTTAGCAGGAGTGCCAATGATCAGGATTATTAAAAATGATTTTATAACAAAATTAAATATGTATGATGTTTGAAATTACGTATTATTACACTGTTGATGTTTTTATTTTACTTTCCTCTTTTTTTGGTCTTTTGAAATATTTGCTATGTTCTTTTCTAATAGAAAATAAATATTTGGAAGGTCAGATTTCAGTAATTGGTATTCGTAATTAAGAAATTTTGTGGGCCAATAACAATGTAATGTGCTGATTTTGTAAAATTTTTTTTAATGTTTATTTATTTTTGAGAGAGAGAGAAAGAGCACGAGTGGGGAAGGGGCAGAGAGAGGGAGAAACAGAATACGAAACAGGCTCCAGGCTCTGAGCTCCAGGCTCTGAGCTGTCAGCACAGAGCCCAACGTGGGGCTCAAACCAATGAACTATGAGATCATGAACGGAGCCAAAGTCAGACCCTAAACAGATTGAGCCACCCAGGTGTCCCTAATGTGCTGCTTTTATTTCACTTTAAAGATCCCAGCTACTGGGGTGCCTGGGTGGCTCAGTCAGTTGAGTATTCTATTTCGGCTCAGGACCTCAGGCCATGATCTATGGGTCTAGAGTTTGAGCCCCACATCAGGCTTGCTGCTATCAGTGCGGAACCCACTTCAGACCCTCTCTGCCTCTCTTCTCTCTCTGCCCCTCCCCTGCTTGTACTTTCTCTCTCAAAAATAAATAAACATAAAAAATACATGTATCACAACTACTCCATGGAGTATATACTATTATGAGCTATACTTTACAAATGAGAAAACTGAGGCTAAGAAATGTCATGTAAAGCGCCTATATTACAGCTAATCTAGTAGGTAGTAGATCTGTGATTGCAACGCAAGCAGTTTTATTCACATCCTATGCTCTTTGGCCATATAATGTATTAAAACATAGAAGTAAATATTGATTCTGAGTGTATATAAGATACAGAAATACAAGAACAGGTAAATGAGCTAGAAAGATCTACAAGGGAGAAGATGACTCCAGAAAATGGCTCCAGAAGAAGCAGAAGGAACAATACCCTAAGAAAGAAAGAACTTAGGGGGAAAAGGGGACATGGAGAACACAAGGAAAATAAATATGTTCTTCTTCCTGTGACACAAACAGCAAGAAATTTGGCACCATATGACCTTAGGATTCAGAATTAGATGGACTCATTCACAATCTGGAATGTGAATAGAATAGGATCCAAGAACATCAAGAAACTTAAGAATCTCAACAATCATATCATAAAAGTTGTGACCCACCATGAACTTCAGAAATTCAGATTGGAAGCTAATCCCATAGTAGACAATCACTAGTTAGGGTGTTTACGTTATTTGAAAAGAAAGTCAGATTAGGCAATTATACCGCCTATAAGATACATATGTCGATACTAAGTTAATGTTGTTTTATATTATTTAATATTATTTAGTAAATAATTCCTAGAAGAGGTAATGAAGAAAGAAAATATTTCAGTGTGCTGTTCGTTCATGAATATATTTAGCTAGAGAAATTCATAGAAAGATAATCTTGCTTGGGGCACCTGGCTGGCTCAGTCAGAAGAGCATGTGACTCTTGATATCAGGGTAGTGAGTTTGAGCCCCACATTGGGTGTAGAGGTTATGTAAATAAATAAAACTTTAGACAAAATGATATCCTTACTAAATGTTCTTAATATAAATAGTATTTTTTTCTTTCTCCAAATGGACTATTAGTTTAATCACACACACACACACACACACACACACACACACACACACAAATGTGTTAATGGGAACAAAAACATACTGCAAGAAACAATTTATTTGCGATGATGATACAGTGAATTGTGTAGAAAGTACTTTTCTCTTGGGGCACCTGGGTGGCTCAGTTGGTTGAGTGTCCAACTCTGGACTTCAGTTCAGGTCATGATTCCAGGGTTGTTGAATCAACCCCTGTGATGGGCTCCTTGCTGGGCGTGGACCCTGTTTAAGACTCTCTCTCTCTCTCTCTCTCTCTCTCTCTCTTTTCCCCACTCTCACTCTCTCTTCCTCATATTAAAAAAAATAGAAAATACATCTCTTTTTATAAGCAGTACTATTAATAACATTTTTCCATAAAAAATTAACTTGGGCTTTTGAATTAATTGATTTTTTTTTAATTTTAGAGAGATTGTATGAGTGGGGGAGACAGGAAGAGAGAGGGAGAAAGAAAATCTTAAGCAGAGTCCACACTCATTGTGGAGCTCAATCCTAGGACTCTGGAATCATGACCTGAGCTGAGATCAAGAGTCAGATGGTCAACTGACTGAGTCACCCAAGTGCCCCTGAATTCTTTGACTTTTAAAGGAATCTCAGTTTCAGAAATACTGAAGAAATGAAAAAGAAAAAAAGACAATCTTTGGAAGAGGAAATGTATTAATTTCTAAACTCTTATTACTGCAAAAAAGTCCATTCAGCAATTTTATTAACATGAACATTTATATAAATTAACTGAAATTAATCAGTATATATTTAAATCACTGTAAATTCCATTATAAAGAGTTGATATTTTGTTGAGTGGTCTTCAATACGCATTAGATAGATAGATGGTAGGTAATGATAGATAGATAGATAGATAGATAGATAGATAGATAGATAGATAGATAGAGAAAGAAAGAAAGATTATTAATATTGATCTCTTATGTGTTAAAGTCTCCCTTCTTTTGTCTCTTCTGTATCATAGAAGACAGCACTTTTCAGATTCTTTTGTTATTTGGGTTCTAGTTAGTTTTGCCCAAAAGAAAACTCTGGCGTATAAGAAGACAAGAAGAGAAAAGCTATTCTGTTTCTTGCTCTAGTAGTGGTAGAAGCAACTGTAGAGGCCAGTGGCTAAAAGTGATGGTGGCCTCCAGTAGAATTGGTGTCCCAGGGACAGTGGTTGACAGACCTGTCCAGTGGTAGCAGTTGTGCCTCCATCAACTCGAACATAAGCATGGATCCCTGGGCAGCCCAGGGACAGTGACAACTGTCTGATCTCTGAGCAACAACTTTTTAGTTTTGTTGCTCTTTTATTCTTTCTAATAATCTTGTAATTTGTTTTATATAAATCTCTCTTTGGTTGAAATATCAAGAGTAGATTTTGCTTTTCTGATTAGACATTGACTGATAGAGATAATGGGAGAGGAGAGGAGAGGAGAGGAGAGGAGAGGAGAGGAGAGGAGAGGAGAGGAGAGGAGAGGAAGTAAACGAAATTCTTAATGTACATCATTAGCAACCTTCCCCCCTTCAGGTTCTTATGTTTTTCTCTTTACATTCCTGGAACATCATGATACAAACCAGAATTTGGTTGATGATATAAACAGAAAATTCCAAGTTACATTAAATTGATCCATGTATTAAAATGCTGAATGCAGAATATACAAAAAAAGAACAATTAAAGGGCCACTGAGACAGGAAAACATGATTAAGAGGGAAAGTAGGAAAGAGAGGTAAGAAAGTAATGAGGAAAAAGCAAGACAAACCAGGTAGAATTTGGGTACGAAAATGTGGAAGAAATACCAGGTACATCTTTTGTCAAGTTTGATTCTTTTAAGCTTGAGTTCTGCTTTGTGTGATGCCAGAATCACAAAGCTACTTTCTTATTGCTTCAATTTGCTTGGTTTTAAAAATAAATCCCTTTTTAAAATGTTTACCTTATGTCACATTAATTTTGTTTTCTGTTTTGTTTGTTCATAGCATTTTAGTTGCTTCTTGATTTTGAGACAAAATAAAATTTTATTTTCCTTTAATAGGTAAATTTGTTAATCTCATTTAGTTGCTAATACTGATGTATTTGGTCTCTTCCAGAATCTTCTGTTACAATAATCGTGTATAATATTTTATATATCCTGAGTTTTCTAGGTTTCCTTGCTTTACAAAATGTTTTGATATTTAGTAAAGTTGATATTTTTGATTTTTGTTCAAGTGAGTAGCTTTGTACCTTTTTACTTGTTTATTGACTTTTAGTACCTTCATAACTTTTTTTTTTTTTTTTTTACTAACTGGTTTGGCAGTTTTTAAGCAAATCCTTGAACCTTTACATGTTGTTTAATTAACGTATTAATTCTTCTTTTCTCCTTCCTTATCCCTACATTTTTATTTTGTCTCTTGATGTTTAAGCAATGTATCTGGTTTTCTAGGGATGACAAGATGAATCTTTAATTTATCTCAGCCTAAATACACATAATAATAAGCTACTTCAAATGACATAAAAACCATTTGTATATATAAAATGTTTATCCCCCACCAACCAATTTTCTCTACTCAACAGTGTATTTTTATTATTTTATTTAAATGGGAAATCGTATTTTAACCAAAGATAAAAAGGATTTTTTTAAATATTTAACCAGATATTTCTCCTCTTTGATATTCTTCATTACTCTCCTAACAATGGGAAATCTCTTCAATTTACAGAATATCTGCCTCCTCTTTGTGTCATGGGGAATCTCTGCTCTGAGTCCCACCCCCAGTTTTCTGCCCTCAGGAATTCTTGGTTCCCAGACTTCCCCCTTCCTAGGACAGCTACAGTGCATTCAGTGAAATCAGTTGGGAGTGGGGGGAGCACTTTAGAGAGATTTTTCTCAGCTCCCTGCTTCAGTTTCCACTTGGTGAGGAACAAGAATACCCTGTAAAATTTTCTCTTCAGTTCTGTTTCCCTGTCTCCAACTTCAATATGATGACAAATTTACAGGATTTTTGTTTGTAAACATCCTCAAAAACAGACTAAACGAACTAGTAGAAGAAAAGGTTTGTTATATATCAACTGGGAAAATTAAGTCATCAGACTTGCTGAGGTGAAAAAAAATAAGCAGTACAAATTTAGTCCATTTACTAAAAACAATGCATTCTTGGTGAATGTGCTTCAAGCTCAAGTTCTTTATAGAACAGTACCCAATTCAGGGTAAGGTACTGAAAATTCCATTTTCAGAAAATGATGCAAAAGTCAAGAATGAGGCTTTGTGGGAGGCATGGTTGGTCTGATTTATGAAACGCTGTTCAGTGAACAGTGGAAGAAACATTTGTGCAAACGTTTGCGCCCCACCCCAATGTATTGAATCAGAAACTCTGGGAGAGGGGGCTCAGCAATTTGTGTTTGAAAAGGTCCTACAGGTGATCAGGATGCACAATCAACTACATGGACCATTGAATTGGTGCAACCATCTAAATTTTTATGTTTTTAGTGTCATTGAAAATATAACAGAAAATTTGTCACTACAAAGTGTTTAGAGTTTAACTTAGAGCATTTATTTATACAAAGGAAGTACTCTTCTGTAATATTTTGCATCAATCCCTATAAGTAAAAAAAGAAATTCTTATTGAACCTGCATATTTTCATCCATGTATCACAGAAAACTGACATAGAATAATTTTTCATTTGGGGAAAATCTTTTCCTTGAAACTCTCAGAGTGGAATTATGAAAAGCCTATGTGATTTTTTCAAAGAACAATGGGAATGTAAAAAAATCAAGTAACAGCTTTATGTGTGTATATAAAGACCTCCTTGTTTCATGCAACAAGACTATATATAGGTCACACACACACACACACACACACACACACACACACACACACAATTCTTTCCTAGTCCATTGCACTTTTACGTGATATAATAGATGACTTTGGAAATAGGAGTAATCATAGTCTTTTGTTGCTGCTTGTGGATAATTTTACAATTTGACCAAAATCCTGGGAGTCAGTCCTATACCTAGTAATCAATATATTGGGGGGGGGGGAGTGCATTATAAGCATTCAGTGTTTACTAGATTTTAAAAATTAATAAAACAGCCTGAAACACAAAGTTGCATAGTAGTATTTTTAGACACTTATTTCTAAATCTATTTAATAGTAGTTATTAACTTATACAAAAGAGGTAATAGAGGGAAAACCTTTGATATATAATACAACCTGAATAAAATCAGAGTGTTGGAGATGAACAAATAGTTTTATAAGGAGATTTTGAATTTGGAATTGATTTGATAGAAATTTCAGCATATTGCAGAAGGCATTAAAAGATCATCTATAGAGAGATTTCCTTAGTACAAAATGAGAAGTGGAAATAAATCTTAAAACAGACATCAAATTCTCATTCTTCTCTACCCTAGTTCTAATTTACTGCCTATTTTTAAAACAGTATTTTTTCTGTCCCATCTAGGTTCTTTTACCATTCTGCTCTTTTTCACTACCTCCTCTGTTCTACCCTCATCCAAGCTACCATTACTGATTGTCAGAATTGTTGCAGAATGACACCCCCCCATCCCCATCAGCCCTCGCTCCACCCACACTGGCATACCTGATGTTCCCAGGACACATCAGGCGTGCTCCTGCCTCAGTGCATTTTTCTTTTCTCTTTTCTTTGCTTGGCATGTTTCTTTTTTCAGATATTTGCAGGGCCCATCATTCTTTTTCTTCAGAAGATCTTTAATCAACTATTGATTTCCCCAGAAAGAAAGCCATCTTTGGCCACTATTCAAATTTGAAAGTCCCTCTTTATTTTCCCTCTTATCACTTACCACTATCTAACTTGCTCTATATTTAACCAGTTATTTATCTTGCTGATTGCCAGTCTCCCCACCCCACTCTTGTGCACATAAGCTCCAGAGGTGGTAATTCTGTTCTATATGGTATCCTCAGTGCCAAGAGAATGATCTAGCATAGAGTACAGGCTCAATTAAGCATCTATTGATTAAATGAATGAAAATAAAAACAATAGTGATACAAAAACTAAGTATGGAACATCAACATAAGTTTATAGACTAAGAAACCCCAAAGGAGACAAGCATATAAAAATAATCAAACTCATACATAAGCAAATAAATGAATATTTAAAATCTTCCAGTTATAAAATAAATAAGACAGGGCTGTAATGTACAACACAGGGAATATAGCCTATCTTATCATAAAAATTTTGTATGGTGACAGATGGTAACAAGAATTATTGTGGTGACCATTTTGTAATGTATATACATACCAAATCACTATGCTGTACATCTGAAACTAATATAATATTGTGTATCAATTAGTCACCAATAAAAAAAAATAGTGATGATACTCTGTACTTAGGGGGTATAGACTGAAAAGATACTAAGATTTGCCAAACAATGACAAACCATTATTTCCAAAAGCAAATAAAATCTCAAATTCTTTGCCATGTGCACTTTCTTATAAAAATGTTTCAAGAGATAAAAAGTAATTCTTTTATTTTTATTTTTTAATCTTTATTTATTTTTGAGAGAGAGGGACAGAGCGTGAGCATAGGTTGGGCAGAGAGAGACAGAGACAGAGTCTGAAGCAGGCTCCAGGCTCTGAGCTGTCAGCACAGAGCCCAATTGGGGGGTCAAACTCCACAAGCCATGAGATCATGACCTGAGCTGAAGTCGGACACTCAACTGACTGATCCACCCAGGCGCCCCAAAAATAATTCTTTTAATCTGACATGGTCACCAAAAAGAAGAAAAAAAAACCATAAAAACAAAATGTAAAATAGGAGATTGTTGAATCACATTCTTCATTGATTTTGGAAAATCCTCAGCATTGCAGAAAACTGCAAAGCATTTACAAGGCAAAAAAAAAAAAAAAAAAAAAAAGGAAATCACTGTGACTTAAAAGTTTAGCAAAGCAGCCAACACTGTGAAACAGTAACAGAGCATTTTGCATGCTGGTGAAAACTGGGATCATTAGCAAAGCGAAGGCTTAGAGCTGACTCTGGGGGATGGGCACAACTCAACTTCATACAGTCCTTCCTGCAGAGCTGATTGTGAGACATCCTTGGTCACACTTTGTTGGAAGCTGCTCAGCATGCTTCCTGGCCTAAGGTAAGATAGGAGTCAGTACAAAGGCAAGTGGAGAGGGACCAGCATTTTGAAATAAACAAAGTCCACCATAAAAGTTAGCATTGTATAAAGTAAGATCTCCAATTCCTCTGTGAATCCTTTGAACACAGAATATGCCAATGCACACTGGCACACTGTTGAAGCACACTGTTGAAGCACACTGAAAGTCTGAGCACAGCATCCTAAATATATATGCATGTATGAATATACACACACAAACTGATACACATATACATGATGTGTGTGTGTGTGTGGCTATCTACATACACACATACCTATCGACTAATGCTGCTGATTCTAGAAGAAATTTCCTTGAAAATGTGTGTTTATGTATTTTATGACTGGGTAAGGATGTAAAAAGCATCCAGTCTTAATCATCTTAGGTTAATTAAAAACAGGACAATATATGGTCTCCTATTTGAAAGATAATTCTTTAATGATTAAACAAAAGTTATGACTACAGTTGTTATTTTACATATTCAGACCCAAAGGGAAAACTGCTAACAATAATAGAAATCACATGTAAAGTTTTTAAAAATAAAATGAACAGAAATTACTATATTGTCCTTGAGACTTCTGGGGTTTTTTGTGTAATTATTTGATAGTTACAAATTTCCCAAGATTATCAACTCTTAAACTTCAGAAAAAAATTGTTATAGTTATATAATATTTATGGGATAATAACATTAAATTTTAAAACCTGAAAATCAGTCAGCTACTGTATTAAACAATGTGAGAAAGGAGAGGAACAATGGAAATAGTGACCAGCCAGAATTCCAGCAGAGCCTGGGGCCCACTAGAACGGGGTGGTTGGAATGCCTACAAGATGCTGAACAAAGAAGCATCAGGAGAAAGAACGTATGTGTGCAAATCATTTTCTAATTAGCTTGTGAAATTAGTTCAAAAGGAATGGGGTCATTTTCAAAACTGGATCCAAAGAAAAGAAACAGACTTGACAGCAGCCTAGGCTTAACAGGAACAGGAAGCTGGAAAGGGAGCTGTATTCTGGAGCCCTGAGGCAGGAAGAGAGGTGACTATGTAAGTTTGGGTAGGAGTTGGGGGTCAAGCCCTGAGCAGCAGGAATGAGAACTGATCTGGGAAGTCTACCCAAGCAGAAAAGAAGCAGATCGTCAGCGAGCAAGGCAGATGGCAGGAATCGGAATTCAGAGGGCAAAATTAGCTCAATCAGTATATATAGTAGAGTGGTCCCCCTCTTATCTGTGGGAGATATGGTCCAAGACCCCCAGTGGATGCCTGAAACCACTCAGAACCCTATATATACCATTTTTTCCCTATGCATATGTGCCTATGATCAAGTTTAATATATAAATTAGGCACAGTAAGAGACCAACAATACCTAATAAAATAGTACACTCATAACAATATACTGTAATAAAAGTTACATGAATGTAGCCTCCCTGTCTCTCTTCATGTGGAAATGTTGGAGGCCGACAGCCAAGAAAGATTTCTTGAGATGTCTTTGATGCAAAAAAATGGTTTTATTAAAGCACTGGGACAGGACCTGTGGGCAGAAAGAGCTGCACTGGGGTTGTGACAGGTAACTGATTATATACCTTCAGGTTGGGACGGGGTTAGGGGCAGTGTAAGTCTCTAAGGTATTTGGGAAGCAAGGTTTCCAGGGCTCTGACGGGGCCAGCTATTGTTAGGAAAAGGTCATTTATTAGTGTCTAGTAAAACCTTAGCCATGAGCCCCTTCAGATGTATATCAGTGGGCCATATGCTTCAAGTATGTTTGCCCACATACACTTTGGGGGGGTAGAGATAAAGGAAGTTTCCAAAGGAATTTCTAGATGTTTAAAGCAGATTCACAGGATGGGGGGGGGGGGAGGGTAGTGGGCTAAGATTTTCTTTTGCTCTTAGCAATGTGTCATCATTCAGGCAGCTGAGCCCCCAGAGGAAGGTCACTCTGCATGTCTAAAGGACTTAAAATGGGCTGTAAGTTGTAAGGAAATTTAATTTTTTTTCTTTTGCCTTTGTTTCCCACATCCTCCCTGTCTCTCAAAATCTTTCCTTGTACTGTACTCAACCTTCTTGTGATGATGTGAGATCATAAAATGCCTACATGATGGGATGAAGTGAGGTGAATGACACAGGTACCATGACATAGTGTTGGTAATGTTAGGCTACTTTTGACCTTTGACCATATGTCAGAAGGAGGATCATCTGCTCTGGACCATGGGTCACCACGGGGCAGGTTACTGAAATCACGGAATGTGAAATTGTGGAGGGGGGTGGCGGGGACTATTGTAGGGTAGAATCCTCCTTCTCAAACTCAGGGAACTTTTTAATTCAGATAGAAACAGAACATCACTTTTGGATCTCCATTTTTCTCCCCATCTCTCAGAATATCTCCCCAAAGTTGTGCATGTAGGGATACAGAGAATTAAATGCATTGGTTCTAATGCACTACTGCTTTTTGTTTGAACCACTCTCTAACAGTTAATTCACAGAGGAACAGTGGCAGGTACTAGGAAGTGCTTAAAGCATATATATTAAATTGCACTCATAGCCCATGAGAACTGATCCTTCACCTGACCATTATTAGTTCCACCAGTGATTTTGATATTAAAATTTAGCACCTTCTCATTAAATCCTCTAAGAACATCAATATTGTGACATAGCAGCTACCTTAGAGAATAGTTTTAAAACTCAATTTGACCATGACAAATTGGGGGAGCAAGCACAAACAAATCAGATAAAGCCTGAAAAAGCGGGAGCATGCTGCCATTTTCCTATTGAAACCCACTTAGAAATATTTTATCATTATGCACATTCTTCCTTTGATTTATTCATTAACATAGCATGGGGATTAAATAGCAGTCTCTATCATTGGTTTCTAGTTAAAGGGGGGGGTCACAGATAGAACTTTATTTTTTTCTTCCAAAATGGCTCATCTAGAATCGCTGTTAATTTCAAGGAAAAACATTCTTTCAAGCACAACTTTCAGTTTGGCAAGACGAGAAACACCTTACCCCATGTGTCCTTTCAGATTGCTTTGAATGTGTGTGGGTCACTTTTTTGTGTGTGTTTGTTTCTTTTTTATTCAGAGAAATTACATGAAGTATTAAAATGGGTGATTTAAAAAAACATACACATGGGTGCATCACCCCCTGTAAATCTAAGTCATAGAAAATGACCTTTTTTCTATTCTTTATGGATGTTTGTTAAAAGTTAAAAATATACTGCATCATAGGTGAAGCCTTTATGATTTCTTCATAAAGAAGGACAAAACAGTCACAGAAAAGGTGTTACTACTGGAATAATAGAGAGATGAAAATGATCAAAATTTCAGGGCAATCTTGGCTAACAGTTTTTCCAGTCACTGTACAAAGCTATTCAAAGCAGTTCATATCCATTGCATTTTATTGTCCAGTGAAAAACAAATTCAGACTTAGTAGGAGACACTTTATTGAATAGTATTGTCACAAGGTCACAGGGTGGGGAGAGGGAAATTGAACAACTTGATGGAGGCATTACTGCAGGTGGGAGAAGGACTCTGAGCAGATCTGCAAGCATCTCAAGGGCTACACTAAAAAGGTTTCTTTTATAGGGAGGCATGTAAAAGCCAGAAAGAATGGGGTGTGGGGAAATGAGATGATAGATGATAGACTCATCTGCTGGAATGTTTTACCCTGAGGGCAGCCTTCTTCAGGGGCAATGTGGGGGCTGGCGATACTGTTTAAGAAGGGTTGTCAGGTGCTCAGGTTATGAGTAGGTAAAACATCAGGAATCTGGAAGAAGGAGAATATTTTAACCAAAGTTTAGTTAACAAGTATTTTGTTTCAAGTGATCACTGACAACAACTAGTTCAGCCAATCATGAACTATGAGGCAGAGAATGGGAACATGAGGAGTCTGTTTGCCCTGGTTATAGGTAAGCAAGTGGGTCATTGTTTAGTCTTGTCTAAGTCTTATGGGGAGGATGTTTCTTTTCAGTGACATGTTTCCTAAAATATAAAAGGGTGGGGAGAATTTTTAACCTTTGATGTGTTCCAGGAGCACAGGGCTCAGTGAAAATTCAATAGGGTTGGGGTGCCTGGGTGACTCAGTTGGTTAAGTGTCTGACTTCAACTCAGGTCATGATCTCACGGTTTGTAAGTTTGAGCCCTGAGTCCGGCTCTGTGCTGGCAGCTCAAAGCTGGAGCCTGCTTCAGATTGTGTATCTGTCTCTCTCTCTGCCTCTTCCCTGCTCATGCTCTGTCTCTCTCTCTCAAATAAAATTAATTTTTTTATTTAAAATTCAATAGTGTCCATATGTCCAAGATTACATTTTTGTCACATCACTATTCTTGCTATCTAGTGACTATTTTAAATATGAAATGAATTCTTAACACACATAAATCTTTATTATTTTGTACCTCTATAAACCTGAGATTTTTCTATCTTTTTAAGTGAAGGTATTATTTATTAAAAGATTTATATAAAGCTTCTACACTGTCAATATGCTGAGGTAAAAATATTTTCTTCTCTGACTTTTCTCAAATTTAGCACGCATGAAATGGAGAGGTCCTCATGATTTACTGCTCAGTATTTCCCCCATCTTTATCAGGACATCGGCAAGAGATACAATTTAAAGTGAATGCATAAACTGATCAGTTTTTGTTGTTGTTGTTGTTGTTGTTGTTTCCTCCAGGTGCAGCCTCATACCACTTTCCTACAAATATACAGTTTGGTAGAGAATAACCCAAAAGCCACATTGCTCGATAAACTTGCAGGCAAAGTTATTATAATGTAATTTCAATGGCTTTTTTTTAGTAGAATAATTGACAGCTTCTTTCAAGTAGCAACTTATAATTTAGAAATACTTATAATTTATTCCTTGACACTTAGCTAGTTCACTGAGAAAGTTTACCAGTGACCATGGATATCTGTTGGCACATATAACAAAACCAAGGGCTGGATTTGGAGAATCAGTTTGACTGTAGCAAAATGTTCTTGGGGAGCTTTCGCTCTCTTCTGGAAGAGTTCACTAACAGATGGCAACTTGTCATTGTTAATGGAGTGTTATCCTGAAAAACTTCAAGGATCCATGCAGAGTGTGACACTCTTCCCCTCCTCCTTTCAAGCCACCTCACAGAAATAGCCAATAATGACCTCTTTCTCTTCACAGATGATTCCACCTTATGTCGGCTGATTCCTTCCAAGCCACATTGTGGTGGCTGCAATCCTAATATGACAAAAGACGTTTTGTTGTTTGACAGCTACTCTATGTACTAAATGACAGAGGCATCGTGATACAGTAGGAAAGATATTGCCACCCTAAAATGGGAGTCCTGTGTTCTAACCCTCGCTCAGTGAGTCCTTAGCCAAATAACTTCTCCACTCTAAATGTAATTGCTCTCATTGAAACAGGAGCAGATTGCCTTAAACAGACAAGAGGCTCATTTCAGGTGAATTTGTGATACTCTAAATTCCTTTGATATAAACAAAGAAAGCATCGGTTTGTTAGCTGAGTACGTGTGACCATTTTACATTTTGCTTAGTTTATTCTACTAAAATTATATTTTCATAGGAAAATTGGCAGTTTGGTTTCTAAAGTATATAATAGCCATTAAACAGCAACAAAAACATTTTCTCTTTCTGTATTTGTTTAACAGCACATGGATTTAAGAGCTCATTCAAGGCATAATTTTGTTTCTGTAAATCCATTAGTAATATAGCACTTCAGAGATGACAATATAACATGGTAAAAACTTGCCCAAGATCATACAACTTGAAGAGACTAGTGCGGACTATAACCTAGAAGATAGGAGTCCTGACACTAAGATTTGTTCACTTATTAAATCAGAAATCACCATTTCATTTTATTAATGATAATTAATATTCACATTATACCTGCTAGTTGCATGTACTTTTAAATGTTTTTTTCAGATATACTTTTACTTACATCTTGACACAGCATCCAGAAGAAAAGAAAGAAAAGTGTCCAGACCACAGAGTTAATCAGTGATCCATAAGGAAGGATAATCAATACTAGGCAAGTAGAGGGAGGTATCCATTTTTCTCCTCCTCAGTATTCTAAATCCTATTTCGCTATTTAAATCAGCCACTATTCTAGAAGAGAACTAGGCTGGACACCGAATGCCTGTGTAATAATTAGAAATCAATTCTTTTAATTGGACATCTTTTTACTTAAATTTCCTTAAATTTACTTAAATCAACCAGCCTTTTCCTTCCCTTCCTTCCTCCTTTCCTTCCTTCCTTGGCATCACCTTTTATTCTTCTCTCTTTATTCTGCACCTCTCTTTCCACATTGTTATTTCATGCAGGTCCCAAAGGCAGTTAAATATGTTGTCCCTTTAAGAATTGTTGTTTAGTAGATGTAACAAACGCATATAGTTTTCAGCTTCCTTTGGAAATAAGTGCCGGTACTTTTGCAGGCTTTCCTTTTGTGATTAGAAAAATACCAATACCATTTTCCTGCAAATATATATTAGCATCCCTATGAGAAAATTAACATTCTTATTGCATTGAATTTGTTACTTCTCTGAATGAATAGAATAGCTAATGCTAATGCAGTTTAAAACTGAAATGAAATGTAAATAGAATTGGAGTGTGATTTTCTGAAAGTATTTTTCTTGAATAAAAGGAATCCTTTAAGACAATGCTTTCAGTTTTAGACAAGACACTCATCTCAAACATTAAGTCAGTTTTCAATAGCTTACATCTTAATAAACCGTGATAAGTATGACAATTGTATTTTACATTTGCATCATATTTTATGGTTTCCAAGACATGACAAGAGAGTTAGGTTATAAGATCAGTTTTCCTCTGCTAGTGCAGGGGATGTACCTAAGGACTCCACAGTGACTCCACCTGTTCAAAGGAATCAAAATGCTCATGCATACTGTTTTTAGGCTGATGATTTCAAACAAATAAACATTTTTTTTTTCTACACATAGACAACTTTATTTTACAGACGGGACGTACATTAATCTTTAACAAATCATAGAGTGATGTAATGGTAAGCCAGGAAGGTACCTCGAAAGTTCATTTTAACCATTCCAGGCAGGCAAATTTCTATGATGTATTATTAAAAGAGAGATAAAAGACCAGATAAAATGATACACACACACACACACACACACACATATATATATATATATATATATATATATATATATATAAACCTTGATGTATCAGTACATATTTCTTTTTATATTGGGACATTTATACAAGAAAAAAATCCAATATAAAAGGTAATACCAAAAATTTTTAAATTTATATAAACTTCATTAAAATTCATGACTTTTCAAGATCTCTAATGTGTTATATCATGTTAGGTACAATTTTGAAAAGTGACTCCGTTCCCTGATGGCACTTATCACAATATATAACATATGTTACCTATTTTAATGAAAAGTGTTGACCAATTAAGAATTCACACACAAAAAATAAGCAAACAGGCATTTATTGGAATTCAGGAGAATTTGAACTTATGAGACACAGATTCAGGTAAAAACCTGACTCCTGTTCTGAGGAAGACAAAGAGGGGGCAGAATTATACAGGGGAAGGGTCATATATATGCAGCTCTCATTCAGGTCCTCTATGCAAAACAGGGATTGAAACTAGTTCATTAGGATTAGTTGCTATTTTAAAAGAGACTCTTACCTAGGCATGCTTGCTTCTTTTGAAATCTCCTTTTCCAAAAAAAAATATTTTTTAAAACATGGTTGAACTGTAGAGATTAATTTATTGTAGAGTGATCCATGAACGCTAGCATCCCAAAAGGAATTCTGTTCATGCAAATCTCCTTAGTTACTGAGTAGTGTTTAATGCAGTTGAACCTGGTCAAATGCAAAGGGAAGTAGCTGTTCTTCCCTCCCATGGTGAATGCTGAACTCCTAAAGCACAATGGGATCCAAGGCTTTGTCAGATTATGTTGTAGTATCAGCGCCCCAAACATGCAAGAGCAGAGACAGTGTTATCCCAAAATCATGTAGTTTGAAGTTTTCAGAGCTCCAAGATTGAAGCCCATTCTTCCAAACTGACTTCTGGCAAGTGGTATGCTTATAAATGTTTAACAGCCAGCTCTGAGGCAGGGTATGGTGGTGTGTGATATATAATGTGCGCTGGCCATTGTCCATGGTGTAAATATCCCAAACACCGGTGACTTCAAGCTACCCACATGATGTCACTAAATAAAGAATGAGGGAGGAGTACTCGGCCGCACACAATCATACACTATTTTCACCAGACAGATATAAGACATATAAATAACCTCAAAAATACAGATATTAGCAAAATGTAGAAGATGAGTAGGAAATTGAGGGACTTTGTGTATTCATTACCTTTGTGTTTTAAGACATTTATTTAATTCTGTGTATATAAATTAATTCCTAAGTCCATGTTGAACCACCAGGTAGCAAAACTCCTGAAAATCTATCATTCACCACTGTATCTGGCCCACCTATCCCTTTGAGGACTAGCAAAGAGTGCTGTAGGTATTGCACACACACTACACACACGCTATGCCTCTTTCAAGCAAGTTTTCCCAGAGAACTCTGTTGCTGCCAATGCTGCCATCGAGTGCAACATGTGAATGACCTTTTGTTTTTATTTTCACAAACAATTGTGAGAAAAGTCGCAACATGGGAGTACATCCTTGTTTCCTTTTTTTTTCTCATTGCCCAGAAATCCCAAAATTCCAAAAGCTTTCTTCATTGAACTAAAATGTATATAGAAGTTACAAGCACATCAGTCTTCAAAATATAGATGACATTTGGTCCTATGACAATTCTACTTGATTGAAATTAAATTTCAGTGAAATTGCAAATACAGACCCGAAGTCTGTCACAAGAAAACGTTATTAAATGTTTTAGGTATGATTCACACTAGTCCACCTCTATTAATAGGGATCTTGAGAAAAGATCAGGTCATTTTCCCCCTCTCCAGAATACAGGCAGTGTTCTACGAAATATCAGAAGTTGTAAATCATCTGCTATGTGACTATCAACAATTACTAATATGTTAGCACTGGGTATGTTTGGAAAGATTAAAACACACTTAGATGAACTGGTTCTAATATAAAAGATAACCTTGGAAAACCATTTCTTGTGACTCTCAGAGTATTATTAGCAGGGCTATTGTGGGCAAAATTTCTTCCACCCTTCCTTCTCTACTTTGTCTACATCACGGTGAAGATATGGCTACATTGGTTCTAATGCCAATTGCAATAACTGTGAGAGCATGTGTTTGGATTCTTTGACCCTTTATACTCAGAATGTGGTCAAGGACCCGCAACAGCTACTTGTTAGGATTACAAAATCTCAGGCTTTACCTCAGACCTTAATCAGTATCTGCAGTTCATCATGGTCCCCATGTGATTCTAATGCAAATTAAAGGTTAATAGGCACTAGTCCAGACAATATCCATGACCTCGGGGCCAGTTCTGATCATTGTTATACTTTCAGCACCCATCAGAGTGCTGGCACTGGCTTCCATTCATAAATATTTATGAATGAATATATATTTGTATTGGCATTTGTATTAAATGGAGATGGATTGTTTTCAGGTTTTCAATCTTTTCATGAACATTGTCAGAGATAGCCTAAAGGTGAAATCTAGAAAAAGCAATGAAGAATCTCTAACATAAAAATAACCATATTTCAAACTAATCCAGGATTATTAATAAGAATTGTTAATTATAATCACATATTTTTCTAAATATTCAAATTCTATTTCATTTGAATTTCATTCTTTTGTTTGTGAAGTATACTAAAATATTCTTTTAAATTTTGTGACATTATTCTCCCTTAAAACAATAATTTTAAACATAATTTTATTATCTAATTTTAGTTTTTCAAAATGCTTAACTTCTGCATTATCAAAATGCAGGTTCTTGGACCTTACTCTGTACCTTAATAAAATCTCAGAAATATTATTAGTAAACAGTATAGGTAATTTCCCCTATGTTTGGGAATCATTTATTCTGATGATTTATTCTGATGTGAAAATATGATTTCTTAGCATTTTTGTGATGATGAAACTTTTTCTTTCTTTCTTTAGATGCTTAAAAGATGTAAATAAGCAAATATTAATCTAATTGACCATCCTCTGAGGGTGATCTAACCATGAGACATAGAAATGATAGGACTCATAAAAGCTCTCCTCTTGGGGTACCTAGGTGGCTCAGTTGGTTGAGTGTCTGACTCTTGATTTCTGCTCAGGCCATGATCTCATGGTTGGTGAGACTGAGCCCCACATTGGCTCTGCATTGACAGCGAGGAGGCTGCTTGGGATTCTCTCTCTCCTTCTCTTTCTGCCCCTCCCCATCTCATGCTATATGTCTCCTAAAATAAATAAACTTAATTTTAAAAAGCTCCCTTCTTAAATCACATTAAGAAAGAATACCCCTCAGTTTAAAAAATAAATGCACAAATACCTAAGAGTGACATATTGATTAGAGTTTGACATAGTTTGCCTAAAATTTAGATCATGTTGAGAATCATTCCAGCCCAGTCAGACTTCTGAACTGTTTTGCTGACATCTAAAGAGCTAACAGAACAAAAAATATTTCTTACCACTCATAGACCCTCATGACCCTGTTTTGCCTGTCTTTATTTTTTTCACCAAAACTGCCACTAGTGCTTCATAAGATCAAAGTACCCATGTTTCCCTAGTGTAAATGCATATTGATAGACTAAAGATACAATAATTTACCAACGGTGGCAATTCTGCAAATTGTTTTATGACTCTTTGGCTTTTTTAAGATCATTTTTGTGTTGATCTCAGATGAGGATGAGGGGAGATGTCTGATCACTTTCAAGTCCTACAAAAGCTGAGGGAGACTAGACGTTTCTAATGATTCTAAGGAATGACTAAAGTACACACATCACCATACATATGTATAGTACTGTATACATTTATGTTAACAGGCCCTTTGGGCCTGTAATATATATTACATTTCAGAGTTATTACAGTGAGATTATAAAAAATGTTTGAAGCTGGACAAGAGCACTGGAAGGTACACCTCAACGTAGAGTCCCAAGTCCTTGAAGAGGAATGATAGAGACATGAGCTGGAGGTGAGGATGGTGAGAAATGAACTACACATTAAAAGCCAGGGGGACACAACATCCTCGACTTAGCGACTTCTAAGACCTTGGGGCTGACCGATCAAGAGCTACAGGTGTGGAAGATGTGCTTTCCTCTTCCACCTTTGCCCTGGGGTAACTCCTAGACTTATTATAATACATTTGTTTTCCAGATACAGCCCTGCCCCCACACAAGGAGAAAGGCTGCCAAGATGGTTCTGGTATAACTTTGTAAGGTCAAAAATTCCCCCTCCCAACCTGTGGGAGGAGTCCCCCAAATGACTGGAAGCAGCCTCCATTAGACGCCACCCCCCCATACTTGCAGCTCCTCACAGTTCAGAGCCGTGCAACAAATGTCCAATTCCAAAACAACCGGGGCTGATTCCTGCTGCTCTCCGACCTACTTTTCGCTTTAATAAACTGCTTTGTGCTTGCTACTTTCCTTGGGCTGTCTTTATGCCATCATGGATCCCCACTAAGTCTTCTCCTGGGGAATCCGAGGACCAAGACCTCCATTCACACAAGGCAGATTCTGCCACTGGTACATGAATGACTTACCATATTTGAAAAATAATAATTTGTTAGGAATATTTGATTGATTGATCATTATATCAATTTATTTATTTATTTATTTTAGAACTGCAAGAAAAAGTGTTTGTTATGGAGAGGTTTATTTATTTATTTGGTAATAATTTGAACTTGCTAGTTAAGAACTCCATGGATTTCTCTAAATTTTATTTGATTATCATCCTCTGCTGTAGTATCATATTATATTATGTTCTATATCAACACTCCTACAAAGAGAACCTTTTACTTGCTATCTATATATCAACATAATACATATATTTTGGACAACTGCTTAGAAGACTCAAAGGCAAAACATGATTTTTAATACATTTCGCATCAATAGTGCAATAAGCTGCAGATTAAGTGTGCTTGTGGTAATAGAAGCTTTGCTAATAAATTTTAGATCTTCCATAAAAGATGAAATTACATTTTTATCCTTGTAAAAGTAAAATCTACTTATTCATATGAATGTATTTAAATATACTTAATTTAGGATATAATCTATACAACTTATTTTTTATTATACTCCTAAGGTCTAGGTTTGTATAAACTTGAATTATTAACAATTACATCGCATGTAACAGTAAAGTGCTTTCTTTGATCCTTGACAGCACCTCAATGTTGGAAACAACTATGCTGCCATGTCCATTTCAGTAAGGAGTAAACTAATTCTTGAACAACTTAAGTGAATTCCTCAAGGGAAGCCAGAGAATGACTGAAAGACGAGGGGCTCATTTGAGATTTAGGTTTTCTGATAGGAAACTTGGTACTCTCATACTGCATTGCAATCTCAGCCATTCCACCAGAAATATAAAGCACACTAGTCTTCATTATTGATTTTCAGCAAATATAGCCTTTTGTAGTCATACTCTTCTTTGTTTCACTTCTCAGATCAGCAGAAAGGCAGTTGAGACCATATTACTATGTCTGTAAGGAGTCTTCCAAAGCAAGTGGAGAGATGATTCAGAATAGGGTCTTTAGAAGCCTGTTGGAATAAACACATTTTAGGATCAGAGAGGATTGGAAAGTGGAGTTTCTGGCTTCACATCCCTGCTCTTCATTTAAAAGCAGTTTAAATTTAAGGCAATCACTCCACCCATCTGTGTGGTGATTTCCTATCTGTAAATATCTGTAAAGCATGTCTGAGAACATCCCCAGGGCTACTTCACTTACCTACTAGTAGTATGACATAAGAACAGGAACAGTGCAATGATTGAAAATCATGAAATGTTATAATAATATGTAAGCATTTTATTACATTTATATTATTTATAAGAAATTATATTGTAACATTATTTATGGCATTTTATAACAAAGGAATAACAATGTTGACCTATCTAATACCCAGTTCTCAGACTTCTTTTCTCTGTGTTCATTCACTCCTACAGTGATCTCCTGTCTAAACAGTTATCCATAAAAAAATAAAATAAAATAAATAAACAGTTATCCATATGCTGCTAATTTCCAAAATTGTATTTCCAGTGTCCAGTATCACATGCAGTGAAATCCTAATTTGTTACCCTGTTCCATTCACACACACACCTTACCTCTTATTATTGCCCACTCTCTTTCATTCTTTCTGTATCCTGTTGTTTCTGGAACAACCCAAGTTCTCTCCTGCCTGAGGGCCTTTGCTGTCCTCTGTGCTTTAAATGTTCTCACTCAGCAACAGGACTGTCCCCTTGCTTCTTTTGAATCTCCTCTCACATATCACTTTATCAAAGAAGTGTCCTTGAAAAGCCTACATAAAATATCACTTTCTTCTCCGTCCCTTTCTATTTCTATTACCATGCTTTATTTTTCTTTAGAGCACAAATCTCCATCTAGTTGGCATATTAAATATTGATTAGTTTATTTACTTATAGTTTATTTCCCTATAGTTTATCGTCTTCCATTAGAATAGGGAGCATAGGAGCAGAGATATTGTTATTGTCCCAACCCCAGGATTTAGGCCATTATAGGTATTTAAGAATTACTCACTAAATGAATTATTGAGCAGAACAACATTGTTGGCAGTAGGGTTAGCTGCTTAAATATTAAAAGTTGCTTCACCTAGTTTTATGGCAGTAACCTGGACATCTCGCTATCTGTAGACTCTCTCTCAACTCCCAGTATTTATGGATCTGTCAGTTATATCTAACAATGGCAGTGCGTGAAATTGTTTTCAGGTATCTTCTTCACTTAGGTCTATTTACTCATATACTAAATATTGATTGAATTTTTG
This sequence comes from Neofelis nebulosa, assembly GCF_028018385.1. Classification (NCBI taxonomy): domain Eukaryota; kingdom Metazoa; phylum Chordata; class Mammalia; order Carnivora; family Felidae; genus Neofelis; species Neofelis nebulosa. The sequence goes on from NC_080782.1 coordinate 212,528,357, forward strand.
TGGGCATAAAGGGTGACTATATTCACTGTCAAATAAATATGATAATAACATCACTAAAAGTTTATTTTATATTATCTTTCTATTATATTCTGGAAATAGAGTGGAGCTTTACATATATTATTTCTACTCCTGCCAAGCAATCCTGCAAGGTTCACATATTTTTGTCTGTCTTACAGTCTTACAGATGACAAAACTGAGTTTCAAAAATTTTAAGTAACTTGACTAAGTAAACGAAGCTTTTAATGGTTATAATTTGAGCCTCGGTCTGTCTCATACCACACACTGTATCCTCTGCCACAGCACTTTTTATCCTACCTCCAAGCAGGAAATATTATGAGGAATATTATGCTAGAGTTTTCTCATTTAACAAAATCTATTACATGAGACTGTATTGATTCATAAGCTCATTTGTTCGAGTAATCTCTAATATGTTCCTGGAATCTGTTAGTCAGAAAGAATCTCAGAGTTATTTAGTCTGACTCTCCTTTTATAGATCTGGCAAGTCTGCCAGGGAATGTTTCCCCCAAATCACACAGCTGCCCTGTTGCAAACTCTGATCAGTGCTCACTAGGTTGGGCCTTCCCCAACCAATCCTGATTTACACCATACAAGATTTGAAACAAAATAAACTGTTGGCATGCACCCTGCTCATGGGTTGGTTTGGCAGAAAGTAAGACTTTCACTTCAGGGCAGGAAAATGGACCATACACACTGTAGGAATTGCTTTTAGTCAATCAATACTGCATTAGTTAATGATGGGAGAAGAGTGCAGGTGGGAAATCTAGGTGGAAGAAAATGGATTATACATGATAGTAATTGGAAGCTATTGTACAG